>NC_034599.1:90067366-90094959 GCF_900095145.1 Mus pahari
TCTCTCTCTCTCTCTCTCTCTCTCTCTCTCTCTCTTCTTCTTCTTCTTCTTCTTCTTCTTCTTCTTCTTCTTCTTCTTCTCCCTCTCCACCTTTACTATCTGAGACAAGGTTTCTCTGTGAACCAGCTCTACTCAAGCAGGCTACCCAGTCAGTGAGCTTCCGAGGTCTGCCTGTCTAAACACCCCACTAGTGCTGGGTTAGAGGGAAGTGCGGTGGCCCCTCCTCCCCCACCCATGCTTCTACTTGGGCTCTGGAGATCTGAAGCAGGTACTCGTGCTTGCTTAGCAGGCCCTTCACCAACTGAGCCTTCTCCCCACCCTCTGGTTTTCTCATCTGTCAACTTGATCTATATATATCTTGTGAAATCTATGGGACACAAATAAGTTAGAAATGAAACACTGAAGAAGGGTGTGGACCATTATCTATCTCTAGAACTTTGACAGTATAAACACCAGTCCACTCTCACTCTTCTCAGGGATGATTCGGACTACACTACCCAGGAGTGTTTCCTCTCAGGTGGATCAGATGAGAGGCTCCCAAAGAGCAGTTTTGAACTTAACAGCTCATCTCCAGGCTAACAGGGAGCTACCAGGTTCTCCCCAAGGTTTCTCAGTGTGGTAAAAAGGACTGGTGACATCAGCACCCCCCAAACTGCTTAGATTCTTCATAGTCAAACTGCCATCATCCCATTTCTGTGACTTCAACACCTGCTCATGTTTCTGCCACTTCTCATCACCTTACAAAGCCCACGTGTCAGTTTCAGGAAACAGAGAAGGGCATTTCCTTACAAGGATCCGGAGTGCAACCAACCTTGATTATACCAGCTAAAAGAAAGGCTGAGCAATGGGAGGGGTATCCTTGATTTCAATGTGTATCCTGGTGAAACAGACCCAACATGGCCAGAGCTGTAAATGAGCAAGTAAAAAATAAACTGTCTGGGGTAGAAACGAGTGGTTTAGTGAAACTAAAAATATTCCCAGGAAATTAATGGTCAATTTCTGGGAGAGAGATTGACTAAACCACAGAAACCAAGTTGTGTGTGTGTGTGTGTGTGTGTGTGTGTATTAAATCGGCAGACCCGAATTTCACTTGGAGTGATATTTTTACCACACACAGAACCTTTGCTATGGATCAGGTCAAAACAGAAGGTAACTAACTCCTAAAAACAGCCCAACCCTAAAATCTCAACTCCAACAGTGCACGTTGTCTTCCCACGACACAATCTGCTTTTATAGATCCGCAAGGCTTCAACAGTGGCTAGCATCAAGTCACAGAAAAATATAAAGTACTAAAAATTTGGAAAACCAGATTAGTAGGGGGAGAAAATTCTAGTGCATTTGGCTTTTCCCAAACATTACATACATGCAAATATTAACTGTAAGAAAGCTAAATTGTGAAAAGTTTACACCCTAAGAAAGTAATTTAAAATACTGGGAACTTAGACGCACAAAACACCCACTGCTCTGGTGTAGTTTTCCAAGGTTTAATACGTAAAAGTGCCTAAACTAGGAGTCCCAGGATGACGTCAGGGAATTTAAAAGTAACATTTAACATGCTTGCTCCTGGGGTTTTAATAAAATTCCAAATCCTTGAAAGGGGAGTAACATCAAAAACTCAAGTGGGAAAATCCAAAAAGAAGCTAATAGCATCAAGTTTTAAGAAGGAAATCTTTATATTCTGCCAAAGAAAGAGCAGTATCAGCCATTCTAACACAATTGAATTTTCAACATATAAAATATCTGTTATAGCCAAGCACTATTTAGGAGTCTTATTCCATTCTGGGGATAAAATAATCTGAATTTAAAAAGGTTTTCAAACAAAAGTAACAATAAACTCTACTGATTCGCCAGTCATACAGCGAAAGGGGGTCGTCTCAATAAGCTGGGGGAAGTCAATCTAATATCAAAGCGTCGTTTCAAAAAACGAAGGATAGCAATGACAAGCGAACTGGCCTGTCTGAGTAAGCGTCTGCACTCATCGGTGCGGCTCTCACAAATGCACGGGAGAGAATGAAGTGGGTTAAGCGCGGACTGGATGACTGTGTTTTGAGACCTGCTCACAGGAAGCCACTACATCCTGCCTCAAGACCCCGTCAGTCACGCCGGCTCTCGATTCAAGTCCCCGCCGCGGCAAGGTGGGGCGGGCACAGGTGTCCCGCCCGAGCTTCCCGGGCGTCCCGCTCGCCCCCGCGCCCCGTGGAGCCTCGTCCACCGGAGCCCCCGCCGCCGGCTCCCGAAGTCCCCAGCGCCGGCCTCGACCTCGCACCGGCGGAGGAGCCCCAGGGCGCTCACACCCCCTCCCCAGCCCGCCGCCCGGCCCAACCCGGCCCGGCCCGGCCCCGCCCCGCCGCAGCCGGCCTCCCTCCCTCCTCCAGCCGCGCCTCCCTTGTAATTACCACCGGGCTCCCACCTCGGGCCGCTCCCGTCGTCCGCGGCCGCCCGCAGGCCCGCGTCGGAGGGAGGCCGGAAACTCCGCGCGCCCCCGGCCGCGCCCCGGGCTCCCGCGTCCAGATCGCGCTCCAGGCAGCGCCCCTCGCGCCGCGCCCGGCCGCGCGTGTAGGTCCCCACCCCGCTCGCTCCCAAGGGGGAGCCCGGACCCGCGCCGGGCAGTCGGTTGACGCGGTGCCTCCCCCAACACACCCCCGTCCAGTCTCACCAGTCCCGGGCGGCTCGCCGGTGCCGCCACCCCCGCGCGTGCCCGCCGCCCACCCTCCGCGCCGCCCCCCCCGGGGGTCCCCTCAGCCCCGGCCCCGCTTACAGATCCTGCCGCGCAGGCTCTGCAGCACTCGGACCTCACGACTGTCCTCGTCTCCCGTCTCCCGCTCTGCGCTGCCCGGGACGGCCGGCGCCTCGGGAGAAGTCGCCGCAGCAGGCGCTGCCGCCGCCATGGTGCCGCCCGGCCCCTACCGCAGCCCTACCGCCTGCGTCGCCGGGCGAGGCGGAGCCGGAGCGAGGCCTAGGCCGGATCGAGCCTCGCTGTAGCCCCGCCTCGGCCTCGGGCTGGCTCGCCCCGCCCCTGCGCCGTGCCCGCCCTGCATCCGCCTCGCCTAGCCTCCCCGGGCAAGTCGCGAGAGCTCTTCTGAAAGCCCCACAAGGAGGAAAACCCTGGCCTTGTTGAATCCCCAGAGCCCTGGGAATTGGACGTCTCCCACGAACGCACCTCTAGGTCCCCAGATGCTCAAGGAAAATAGAAGTCCCCAGTCAGAACGACTCCAGGTTCAAGGAAAAAGTTTGGCATTTTGGCAAACGTTAAGAGATGTATTAAGAGACTCTCCCGCACGCACGTGGGGGCGACAAACCACATGTGCAACCTTTACTCTGGGAACATTGCTCTGCAAAAAGTTGGGTCGAGAAAAGGGCCACAGACTCAGTCCAATCCTGTCCGAGACCCAGAGAAATTCTGAGTTTATCACCAGTTTTGTATTTCAGAATCAGAACGGTGACCTCTTTCCCACTCCGAGAAGCAGGCTTTTTAGAAAGTAGATTGGCCCTGTGAAGTTTGTAAATCTTCAACTAGTTGTTGCCACTATCTTAAGAGAACTATTTACAGTGAGTAAACTGTGTGGATAACACCCTGGTATGTGATGAGAGGGATGATCCTGGTCCTGAGGTTTAACTGCGCTGCCCTAAGAAGGAAGAAACTGATTTAATAGAGCAGGGTTGTTCTTTGCCAGGTACTGGAGTCAGCCAGTCAAGGTATGTTTTTTAAGGGTCAGACATATAGGAATGGCCCTAGGGCAAAAAGACAGGGGCAAAAGGCGCCCAGACCATGAGTACCTCAATCTGGAAGGGCACGCAGAGAGAAGAAGCAAGCTGTGGAAACAGAGGAAAGAGAGCCTTCCTGGGAAGACAAGCAAGCCCAGAAGCCACTTGTGCCAAGGCCAGTCAGGCAGACAGAGTGACCTAAGCTTGCTAGGTGTCTTAGGCTACCAAGCAATACTTCCAGTCCATGATGGTGGTGCAGGATGGTGCCCCTTGTCCTGTACCGTACAGCCGTAGAGAAAGTGAGCATACCTCTCCTTCCAGGCATTTTGTTGTCGTTTCAAACAGTCCAAATATTATTTCCCTTTCTTTCCAAATCATAGCTCACACCACAGGCTGGAGACTGGCTTTTTCTATTTTAAAACTTTTAATGCTTTATTGGTATGTCTGACTTATACACAGTCACCGTGTGATACCGTTTCCATACACGTGTATAATGTGTGCATCGTATTCAATACCCTTTTCATCACCCTCCACATCCTCTGCACACCTTCCTCTCTTCCACTCCGATCCACTGGAAGGTCAATGGATGGCTGTTGGGAGGTGGTTGTCCTTCCACCGTGGCTTTCCTAGGGATTAACCCGGCCGTCTGGTTTGGTATTAAGAACCTTTAATCACTGAGTCATCACCCCAGCAAGACTTTTTTTTTTTTCTTAGTTCAATGAGTTTATGAGAGTTGTTTCCAGAAGCATAGGCGAGAGATTAATTACAGGAGCACAGGACACTTAACAGTGGCTGTACTACTGAAGAAAATGTCTCTTCCAGCAACCGTCAACGGCCAAAAATCCTTGTAAATCCTCCTGCACCCTGCCACAGGATGTTGACTCCCAGTCTTGCACGGATCTTATATAGTACAGACAACCACAGCTGCTGTCGGGTGAAGAGTAGAATGGCTGGAGAGATGGCTGAAGGGATTAGAGCACTTAAAGAGGAGTTCCCAGCACCCAGGAGATGGCTCACAGTGATCTGTAACTCTAGTTCCAGGGCTCCTACTCCTTCTGACCTTCACGGACACTAGGCACTCAATATGGTATACATACATACATGCGTGTAAACACTCATACACATAAGAATAGAAATATCTTTGTAAAAAGAATGTAACAGCCATGTCATGTCATGCCAAGAAAATTCTACCACATTCCACTCAATCCTCTGACTCTTACATTCTTTCTCCCATCTTTTCCTCAATGTTTCCTGAGCCTCCGAGGGGGTGATATACGAGGTCTTATTTAAGGCCGAGCACCCAGCAGTTTTTTATTCTCAATGACTAGTTATGAATCTCTGCATTTAATACTTGCCCATGAGGGGGTGGACTTCTTGAAGCAAGCATGACATCCTCACGAATCCATGTGCACAAGCACAATTATTGGAAAGCAGTTTGGTGCGCACATCACATCCATTTAGCAGAAGTGGTTGGCCACCCCCCTAGCCTACTTCCCACTAGTGCATCAGTAGGTACCATTTGCCTGGCAGGTCAGTGATGTAGCAAGTAGGGACACCAGCTAAGTAAGATTACTGATGACAATTCTCTTCCAGCAGCCTGCCTAGCACCTTCTGGCACGATGAGGGGTTAGCTAGCTGGGAGGAAGCGCCTTCTCTGCCTCACCTTGATTTCTGTATGCCCTGTGGTCTCTTCGGCACATGTATCTTCAGCTTCACAACTCTTAATTCTGGTGGGCTACCAACCACAGTGGTGATTGCCTATATTGTTTGGAAGCCTGATGGGCCCGTGGGACCAACAACAGAAATGGCCCACTCCCAGCACAGGGTTTGCATTTGATGACCTTTGGCTTCTCTGCGCAAGTTTCATCTACTTTCACAGGGTACCTCCATCAAACTCCTTTTATTTCATTCAATTTTTAAATTATCATAACAAATATCTGGTTTGCTTGTAGCCTTTTCATAATCCTTAGTTTCGGTTGGCCTTTCCCTCCTCCACTCCCCTTCATCTGGAGACTAATTTTCCTATACCTTCTCTTCACAGTGTCTCTGATTGTCACGTCCCTCTGACGGATGAAACTTCTCTTTTTTCTTTCTCTCCTCCTTTCCATTCTGTCATGGCAATTCTTTAAAAACAAAAACAAGACTTCATCTGAAGAGTGTCCACAATACAATGTTTTCGAAGACAAGGCTTTTTAGATCCTATACGAAACCTGACCCTATCCTTTTACAGCTGTGATGCTTGGGAGTGATATTCAAGCTTTGTAAAAGGACTCCCCCCCCCCCCGCCTTGGGGTTGTAGAGGTGGTTCTGTGGTTAAACTGACTGCTCATCCTGAGTTCAATTCCCAGCACCCACATAGTTGCTCATAACCATCTACGGTAGGATCTGATGCCCTCTTCTGATGTGTAGATATATACATGCAGATAAAGTACCCACATACATAAGATACCTAATAAATAAGTCTTTAAATATGTTTTCTTAAAATGTATTCTCTGATGACCACACACACACACACACACACACACACTATATTTTGATCCCATTCACCCCCTTATTCCTCTCCCACTCCTACTGAGATTCTTCTCTCCCCCCCCCAAAAGTCCTTATCCTTGTGTGTGTGTGTGGAGAGAGAGAATTGTCTGTGACTTTCTGTATGTGTGTGTGTGTTTGTACAAGTGCCCAGTCGTGCCATAGACTCTAACTAGGGCTGTGGATCAAGGCTTATTTATTGGAGCAACTGAACAGTGGCTGCACCCCTCAAAAAAATTATTCTCCTTACCCCAGCAGCCATTTATTAACTGCCTACACAGCTCCTCAGAGAGGGGAGGGTGCTCATGAGCCCCTCCCACAGCGGGGCTGGAATGTTGACCCGGTTAATCATGTGTAGGTAAGCACAGCTGCTTGGAGTTCATGAGCACAAAGGCCGTGTCAAGTCCAGAAGGCAGCTTTGCACAGTTCTCCTCCCCATCCTCGGGCTCTTGCGGTCTTCCTGCCCCATCCCTCCTTTGAAGTTCTCTGGACCTCAGAGGTGGTTGGTATGGATGTCTAGGGCTGAGCATTTCTCAGTCCCAAATTCTCAGCTCTCTGGCCCGCTGTGAATCTCTGCATCCACCTCTGGCCACTGAAAAGGGAGGCTTCTGACTAACGTCTAAGAACAGTGCTGCCCTATGGCTTTAAACATCTGCATGTGCTTCTCTGATGCAGAACTGAAATGTTACCCTGGGTCTTCCTGCTCTGAAGGATTATCGTTAGTATTAAGTAATTGTTGAGAACATGTCTGTGACGTGTCTAGTAGGATTAGTTCAGTAAATGCCACATCATGCTCGAGACATGAACACTTGTGATAAGTCTCCCACCTCTTTCATTCCTGTCCTGCACCAATGAGTCTTAATCTAAAGCAAAAACCAGGAAGCTTGTTTGGTTTGTGGAAACCAAACCAAACCAACAACAACAATGAAAACTCTATGAATGGCTTCATTCATTGTATCAGTCACCAAGCCATCGTGGAGTGCAGGTCAGGAAGCAGGCCACAGATGACTAATGAATGAAGGCCACGTTCCTCCGCCAGGTGTTCAGGGCTTAGATTGGACCCAGCCTGTGTTGAACCCTTCCTACCTCAGTCATTTTGAGTCACTTTCCCCAACAACTTGTTAAGAATGTCTTCCTAAGCTGGGCCGTAGTGGCACACGCCTTTAATCCCAGCACTCGGGAGGCAGAGCCAGGCAGATTTCTGAGGCCAGCCTGGTCTACAAAATGAGTTCCAGGGCAGCAAGGGCTATACAGAGAAACCCTGTCTCGAAAAAACCAAAAGAAGAAGAAGAAGAAGAAGAAGAAGAAGAAGAAGAAGAAGAAGAAGAAGAAGAAGAAGAAGAAGAAGAAGGGCTTCCTAAATCAGGCATGAAGACAGATGCTTTTAATTCCAGCATTTAGGAGGCAGTTGCAAGCCAATATCTGTGAGTTCGAGGCCAACCTGGTCTATATATATCAACTTCCATTCCAGCCACGGCTGTCCTGTCTCAAAGAAAGAAAGAAAGAAAGAAAGAAAAAAAGAAAGAAAGAAAGAAAGAAAGAAAGAGAAAGAGAGAGAAAGAAAGAAAGAGAAAAGAGAAAAAAGAAAAGAAAAGAAAAAAGAAAAGAAAAGAAAAGAAAAGAAAAGAAAAGAAAAGAAAAGAAAAGAAAAGAAAAGAAAAGAAAAGAAAAGTCTGGCTGAGAGTTGCCGCATCTTCTCCTTTCTCTCCAGGGCAGTGGCTCTCACGTGAGTCATTGTATGGTACTGATCACCTTCTACTCGATATTATATGAAACCCTCCTAGCACAAGGAGAGAGGAATGGAGGGGTGGTTGATGAGGGGTTTTATCTCCTGCACTCCATGTTCTTTAACGATTCAGTGTGCTCACACATGAATGAGTGATGTCTTAACTCACTTCCTCTGTTCTGCAGACGTGGCGCTTCCCTATTCTGAAATTTCTCACTTGTAATTTGTTATCATAGTCGTCCAAATGGCAGCCCTCTGACCTGGAAACTTTTGTGACATCCTCCAGGTAGACTTCCAAAGCTAGCTTTTCTTTCTATCTTTCTTTCTTTCTTTCTTTCTTTCTTTCTTTCTTTCTTTCTTTCTTTCTTTCTTTCTTTTTTTTTCTTTGAAAAAAATACCAATGCTTATACTAGGTTCTTCTTCTTCTTCTTCTTCTTCTTCTTCTTCTTCTTCTTCTTCTTCTTCTTCTTCTTCTTCTTCTTCTTCTTTTTCTTCTTCTTCTTCTTCTTTTTTTGTTTTGATTTGTTTGTTTGTTTGTTTTTTGAGACAGAGTTTCTCTGTATAGCCCTGGCTGTCCTGGAACTCACTTTGTAGACCAGGCTGGCCTCGAACTCAGAAATCCACCTGCCTCTGCCTCCCGAGTGCTGGGATTAAAGGTGTGCGACACCACGCCCGGCGTACTAGGTTCTTCTAATTGCCCTTGTTTTTCATGAACTCTGTTACTAAAGATATAAAAACAATTTTATTCGAAGCAACATTAATTTTTCCTCCCAGGACATCTTCCTTTAGTGGAGTTCAAAATGATCGCATTGTTCCACTAAGGCCCTCCAGCTCCCCGCCCCCCTCCCTGTCATCTGAAGTCACCTCTAATTACTCCATTCATGGAGGAGCACTTTAGGAAAGAATTACTTTTCAACTGCTGCTGAAGAAAACCTTTACTAGTCTTTGTTCCTTCATATAAAGCATTTAGGAATCAAGTCTTACAGACTGATTCCTTACAGTCTGCATCCAAGCTGTAAGACTGCTTTTCCATCTCATTTTGTCTATGGCTTGTGTGCTGGGTTTTAAATTCATCTAGAGTTCCTCTCTTCACTGTGTTTGGTAACGGGAACAATATTGCAGCAGACATGATCTTGCAGTTCACTTCCTTCCCCATATTATTAATGAATGTCTTTAAAACCTATCTCTCCCCACCTCTTCTCTATTCTGATGAGCAATCATTCACTGCTCTGTCTTTTCTGACTTCTTAGCTAGTTTTAAGCCCATTCATTTGTTTCAAACCACAAGTCGGCTCATTCAAGGTGCGTTGTGTGGGAAAATTGCCATTTCTGTTAATGAAATGAATCCATCCTGATGCTAGAAACTATTTCTAGAGATGGTCTGTTCCATCCTATTTATGAATCACCCACTAGCCTATAACTGACCTGTAAGAGCTATCTTTTGGCCCTAAGTTTTTAATTTTATTATTTTTTAATATTTACTTTCATTTAAATATTTTTTATGTGTCTAGTGGGTGCTTTGCTTGATTGCATGTATGTGTGTGCACCACATGAGTACCTGGCACCCCTGTAGGTCAGAAGAGGGCATTGGGTCCCCTGGAACTAAAACTATAGATGTTAGCTAGCCTCCATTTGTGTACTACGAAACAAGCTCAGGTCCTTTGCAAGAACAAGTGCTCTTAACCACTTAGCCATTTCTCCAGCCTCTGTTTTATTTACTTCTGAGACAGGGTCTCATTCTGTAGACCTGGCTGGCCTGGAATTCACAGAGAACCACTGGCTCCTGCCTCCTGGATGCTGGGCTCAAATGGGTTGGCTGCCACCCTGGGCCCCCCAGGTTACTGGTGTTTCTTTGATAAGTCAGGAGATGTGTTCGTGCTTTTTTAGTAGTTAGATGTAGGTCATGTTCGTATATCTGTGCACTAATGAGGGAGAGTTTCCCTAGAAACTGACATTTCCCCTAGACTGGCTGGGAAGCAAGTTGCTCTCCTCAGTGACGATCTGGTGCCCCCATTCATCCCATCTTAATAAGTTGCTGAATTAGTTATTCACTCTCCCTCTACGTCTAGACAGCAGTTTTCTTCTTAGCTAAGCTGGACATGGGGAAGTCGATGAAAGACTCAGAGAACTTGTAAGATTTTACTTCAGAACCAAATAAGGCCATGACAAAACTGGTCAAAAAATGTGGATTTTTTTCTATCCTGAAGGCTCCAGCTCATCTGTTTAAAATACCTTCAAATAAGTTTAGCTCCTGGAGGAAGCGGTTAAAGGCCCGGCTGCCGGAGCATAAGGCAGCATATGCCCTTTAGCCAGAGTGACTTCAGGTGTCCCGAGGCTCCCTTCCTTTTGAATTATGATGGTGCATTCACCCCTCCTTCAGTCCACTCTTCTTGTCACTTTCCACTGAAAAAACAACAGCCACAAAAGGGTGGAACCGTTGAGCAACTCTGCACTTGGTTCATCGACTCTGTGCCAGAACATTTCTTCATTTGTCTGGACAGATCTGTCCATTCTTCCAGCATCCCAGAGACACTCATCAGTTATTCAGCAGTTAAGTGCCAGGCTAGAGAACCTCAGGCCAGGCAGCCCCTGCCAACCCAGCAGCCATGGGACCATCAGGACATGGTCTAACTGAGTCCCACATGCTTAAGATACAGCTAGGACCTCCCAATGTCCCTGTCACTAACCTGGCTAGTACAGATCTGCATGGGCACCTCCAGGAGTCAAGGAAATGTGGACCCACTTGGCTCTGCTCAGAGAAAGTACTGGGTGCCCACTCCTCTCCTTAGTGCCCCGAAAATACATCAGAATGGTAGTTGGTTAAATGATACCTTCAAAATCTTCTGAAGTCTCAGCCAAAAGAGAGTATAACTTCCTGAAGAACTGGCTGAGGCTGGAGAGATGGATCAGTGGTTAAGAGCCACCTGCTGCTCTTCCAGAGGACTCAGGTTCAATTCCCAGCGCCCACATGACGACTCATGGTGGTCTGTAGCTCCTGTTCTAAGGGATCCAATGCCTCTTCGGCATCCAGGCACACACATACATGCAAGCAAATAAAACGTAATTGGGAGAAGGGTGCTAAAGAGCGGACTCAAAGTCCCTCATGCAGCAAAGCCGGGAATGGAAGACATATCAGTGGGCAAAGAGGGCTAAAAGTCAAGAATTCAGGCACAAGGGGAATTCTTTGCAGAGTCTCTTCTCTCTCTACAAAGCACAGGCAGTGTGCTGGCCATTAAATACCGACAAGCTCCTCAAGCTGGGCTCTGCAGGTAGATGTTACATGCTCCACTAGACGCGTCAACATTTCATGGCTAACGGCAGCATTTGTTACTGTTCTTTTCATGCTGTCTCTGAGCAAAGCTGACCCACAGACTCTCTAGGATTTGAGCCAATGCACCCTGACCACAGAGCACAGTCCCCGTCGGTCCTCTTTGTTAGCATCTTCAGAAGCCCCATTGCCCACTGGGAAGTTTTCCAGTGGTGAGGACTGGGGGGAGGTCAGCGCTGGCAAACAGTCATGTTGGATGGCATGCGCAATTTCTGAGCCACTTCCGTGGCATTTTTTTGATGTGAAAGGGCTGAATGGGGGTTTAGCCCCAGAGCAGCAGAAAGAGAAGTATTTGAGAGGAGAAGTAGAAACACCGACCTGAAAACTGAACAGGCCCCAGGAAAGAGGACCTGCTAGTGGGCCGGGGCGGGGCGGGGCGGACCCTTGCGTGAAGAGCCAGCAACTCTGCAGTAGCCAGGGGTCTGCAGGGCTCCATACAGGCAACAAAACAACTTTATTCGCCCTCTTCTGCTGACGCTACCTCTTTTTTAGCTCTAAGTGCATGGTACCATTTCCACCACCTTTTCAGCCTCTTTTAGGTGCCCCCCCTCAATATTACTTCAACAATTTAAGCATCATTTTGATGCTAACAGTCAAAGCTATGGCTTCTCCTCTCCTTTGAATCAGGCCTGTCACCGTCTGGGAAGCTAACCGCAGAGTTGAGGCAAGACACTGCTGACTTTCTTGCCCTTTTCCTGGCCTCTTTTTGTTCTCACGGAGGCGTCCACCTTCTCTGAGGGAGACAGGGTCCAGGGGGGAAGATAGGAGAATGTCCCAGTCATAGATGGCATGTCACTGAAGCTCAGACTCAAACAGTGCTCTTAGCAGCTCCGCCCCCCTCCCCCAGCTCCATGTACCAGTGATGCTGGTTGCCTGGACATTGTTCGAAACTGCAGTTCTATCCCCGTCTCCTCCAGTTACTGGGAAGTGAGGAGGCAGCTATGTTGTCTTTCTGTTGCAGGCCAGTGTAGAGGGGAGGGTCACCTTGCTGTTTATCACCCCAGACAACAGAAGAAAACACAGCACCACCAAAGGGGGCGGGGTCTTTGGGGACACTCAAAGTGCAGTCGTGGGTAATTCAGAGATACTCTCTGGTTTCTTACTAATAGAAAAATCTAGGAAAGCTGGGACAGAAGAAGTTGATTAGGCTGAAACACAGTGATTCAGGGTGGCAAATTTATCCCACATCGAATCCAAAGGCCACTCCTGTATACATACAGATTTCACACTGCCTCCAGAAGGCACTAGGTTCGGGGAACTCTCTCATTCCTAGGGACCATTAGAGCCTGGAATCTGAATAACTTACTGTTCCTGCGGACGACAGACACATGGTCGAGCTTTCAGGGGTATCTTGTGAGGCCTGACGCCATCCCATTGAGAAAGGTAGGTGTTAGATGGCCTGATCCCAGGCGGTCGGTTCACCAGAACAGAGGGAGACTCTTGACCCCAAGTCAGCACAAAAGGTCACTGAGTCTTGACAACCACAGGTACCTGCATCTAATTTTTCGGGTCTAAAAGTGTATTGTTGTATCTGTGTGCATTTGTGTGGAGGTTACGGGGTCACAGGTCTCTTTGTCTACTATCCTTCACTTAAGTTACTGAGGCAAGATCTTGAAACTGGAGCTTGCCAGTTTGGCTAGTCTAGTTAGCAAGCTTGTCTCGTGGATTCCCCTGTCTCTGCCTCCAATCGTCTGGGACTCCAGATGCATTTTTATCCCATCTGGCCTTCATGTGGGTGCTCACATCGGAGCTCCGGACCCCATGCTTTCCCTCGTAGAGTTTTATCTACCAAGTCAGCCATCTCTCAGCCCCAGGGAATGCATTATTTTAAAATTCTCTCTCTCTCTCTCTCTCTCTCTCTCTCTCTCTCTCTCTCTCTCTCTCTCCCCCAAAAATATTTATTTATTTCATATATATGAGTACACTGTAGCTGTCTTCAGGCACACCAGAAGAGGGCATCGGATCCCCATTACAGGTGGTTGTGAGCCACCATGTGGTTGCTGGGAATTGAACTCAGGACCTCTGGAAGAGCAGTCAGTGCTCTTACCCGCTGAGCCATCTCTCTAGCCCCAAATGCATTATTTTAAGGAGTTTTCTATCCAGGTGTAATTTCAGGCATATATATATATATATATATATATATATATATATATATATATATGCCCTTGACTCAGTAATACTTACTAATAATTTCTTCTTGGCTTCGCCATTATCTTTCCTTCTGTGTTCCAGAACCCTCTATCCCTAAATAGTGTGTGATTCTTAAACCGAAGAGTTCTCTTACCTTGCCTAGTACACTTACAAAGTCTGAAAACCAATATTGCTAAATACTCTAGCTAATCTTCAGGCTTTATTCACTGTTCTGTTAACTCAATAATCTTCATAGAAAGTCCTGGATCTCAATGGCATCCACTGGGTGTCTTTGTTTTCCTCTAATCTGGAACAGTTCTTCAATTTTTCCATGTCTTTCTCAGGCTTCCTGTTTTTTAATTGAAAAAATAATTTTTCATGCAATATATTCTGATCACACTTTCCCGGCCCAATCACTTCCAGATCTTCTCCACAAGAAGCACACACACACACACACACACACACACACACACACTCCACAAGAACACAAAAATGAAAACAATAGTATACAAACAAAAGACCACTAAGACAAAAAAAAAAAAAAAAAGTCCACGTGGCACTATGCCTCTGCCCAAGTGTAGTTAATGTACCCAGGGAGACTCCAGTGAGGAAAACTAACTTTTCCTTTGACAGTAGATATCAATTGCAGGCCGTTTCTTGGTTAGGAGTGGGAACTCGTGTCCACCTCCACCCCACTCAGTGCTGGGACCTCATCTGGCTTGAACGTATGCACACCCTGGGCATGCTGCCACAGTTTCTGTGTGCATCAGTGTCCGGAGGACACTGTTAGCTTGACCTCATCTGTCACCTCTGGCTCTTACAGTCTTGCTGCCACTTCTTCTGAGTGGAGCCCTGAGGGGAGGGGTTTGATGAAGACATCTCATTTAAGTCCGAGTTCTCCAAAGTCTCTCACCTTCTGCATACTGTCCAGTTACTGGTCTCTGTCGTCAGCTCTTCTCTACTGCAAAAAAACCTCCTCTCTGGTGATGGCTGAATGGGACACTGATCTATGGTTATAGCAGAATATCATAGAAGTCATTTTATTACTGTGTCTCTTTAATAGAGCAATAGTGTTTTGTTTCCCCTTAGGCATAAGGCCTATCCAGTCTTAGGTTTTTGCCACTCAAGTGGTGACAGGAAAGGATTTCATCTCATAAAGTTGGCCTTAAATCCAACCAGGGAGTGATTGGTTACTCCCACAACATTTGAGCCACTGTTGTACCAGCATAACTTGCAGGCACACTGTGGTAGATCACAGGGTTTGTAGCTGGGTTGATGGCTACCCTTCTATGGCAGAGTACTTTCCAGGGCCATAAACGCAAGCCAGCAGGAGTAAACCACTTAGGGAGGCAAGACTTGATGTCTTAATGAATTCGTGTCAGTTGTTTTGCGGAATACCCTTGAATTCTGTCCTGTAGTTTTTGGCCTGGGAGAAGCTGTGCCAAGGTTTAAGTCTTGCTGACAGATGGGATGCATCTACATAACTGCAACTTCTCTTCACAGAAAGGTGGGGAAGAAGGCAGGGCTGGAGAAGGCGACTTTGAAGCTGAAGTTGGTCTGATGGCTCAGAAAGACCTCAGCTAGTAGAAGTGAAGCCGTGGGCCACTGTTCCTGCACACACCACAGTGTCTGTGCACACTGGCCATATAAACTGGCTATTGTTCTTGGCTAGAACATTTGCAGCTTGACTCTTTGATTCTCCAAGGAATTCTTAGTTATCTAACACATTTGAAGCAGTCATATCTTACTTGATCTAAGCTGAGGTTTCAGTTGCTTCAAGCAAAGGGAGGTCCATCCCTGTACTGTGCTGATGCACCAATCTGTCTGCAATCCCCTAAATGAGCCCAGTGTCTCTATACAGGGCACCCCTGTGTCTACACAACTTCCTCTGTACAACTTTCCCTCCAAGTCCCATCCATCATGGGCACAATTAGGAGACCTGAGCTATTAAAGAGAAATGTTCAGAAATGTCTTAAATAATGATATCTTTTTTTCATAGAGAAGAAATGTTTACTGTTACTCCAAAATTTAGAAAAAGAACTACCATCTATTTCGCCACTTCTGTGTTAAAGGATTTTGAAGAGTCACTTGTTCATTAATTTCCTCAGCACCATCATTCACCTTGGCCAAAAAGTGGAAGCAACTGAGCCCTCGCTAAAAGATGAATGGAAAAACAAACTGTAGTTTAGACACACAACGGACTATTACTCAACTGTTAAAAAAAAAAAGGAAGTTTTGACACATGCTACAACATGGATGAACTTCAAAGACAATGTGCCAAGTCATAGAGCTAGTCATAAATCATAAAGCTGTTATTCTGGGGGCTGGAGAGATGGCTCAACGGATAAAAGCACTGGCTGCTCTTCCAGAGGTCCTGAGTTCAATTCTCAGCAATCACATGGTGGCTCACACCATCTGTAATGGGATCTGATGCCCTCAGATCTGGTGTGACTGAAGACAGCTATAGTGTGCTCATGTAAATAAAATAAATCTTTAAAAAAACAAAAAAACAAAATTGAGCCGGGCGTGGTGGCGCACGCCTTTAATCCCAGCACTTGGGAGGAAGAGGCAGGCTGATTTCTGAGTTCGAGGCCAGCCTGGTCTACAGAGTGAGTTCCAGGATAGCCAGGGCTACACAGAGAAACCCTGTCTCGAAAAACCAAAAAAACCAAAAACAAACAAACAACCCCCCCAAAAAAGCCCCAAAACTGTTATTCTACTTACAGGTGGTACCTAAGGGGTTCAAGTTCATACAGAGAGAAGCAGAATGGGATTTCTAGGCACTGGGGAAGGGGAGGTGAAGTTTGAGTCTTGTACATGGAAGAAACGCTGGGAATGGACAGTGGTAAAAGCTATACAACAACGTGAATGTACTTAGCTACTTAACTATGTGCTTACCAATGTTAAGATAATGATCTTGAAAACAATTCTATTTAATTTTATTTTGCATATGTAAATATTTTGCCTGTGTGTATGTAAGTGCATATGGTGCCCACAAAGGCCAGAGGAGGACATTGGATCCCTCAGAACTGGAATTACAGTAGTTGTGGGCTACCATATGGTTTCTGAGAACCATACCTGGGTCCCTGCAAGAGCAGCATGAGCCATCTCTCCAGTCCTGAGATAACAGATTTTATGTGATATGTATTTATCATAGTGAAAAAAATGAAAAGAAAAAGAAGTCATTGAGGTCGGAGGTAGCCCTGGGGAGTTGGTTGATTGTAATATTCTTGGCTTTTATTTCGTAATCATGAAGTGGCTGTTCTAGCTGGAAACACCCACATCTTGTGGTGGGGTTCACTGACCACAGGATTTTTTTTCCTTAAGACTCAATTACAATCGTTCTGAATGTGTAAATTATCTTAATCTAATTATTGTTAATATCCCTGGACCTATCCCTGATAGGCCCTTCATCATGAGATAACCTGCATTGCTTGTTAGAAGGTAGTCTGGAACAAATCAATGTTTTATTGTGAGAGAGGGGGATCAGTATCCATGAAGTCAGAGAGGTCTGTCTACTCCTCATGTCTTCCTATGGTATTGCCTATGTTCAAGTAAAAATAACTTGATACACTTACTGCCCAAGGCTCCTTCTGAATCTGCCCCATAGACCTGCATCTTCCTTTGGTCTAGTGTGATGCCCTGTGTGTATGCAGACATTGCCTGCAATTCTCATAGCAAACTCACAAGTCCTCTTTGTTCAGCTGTGTATGCAACTCTCAAAAGCTGGACAACACTGTGCCCTTGACTTGCACGTACATGGAACATGAAACAGACACAGGAGGCTTCAACTGAATGATTTAAGAATGGGTGGACAAAGGCGTACGATGGGATGCTCGGAGAAGTGGCTAACCAGTGTGCCAGAACTCTGCACCTAAAGCTGGTAAGAGAAACCAGAGCTCACCACCGAGGTGGTCACAGAGGGCTTAGGCAAGAGCTTTGCTAAAAGTTTCAGGCCAGAGAACATGCAAGATGTCAGAAGTCAGGTGAGGAAGAAGAAAGGGAAAGAGGCAAGGCATGTGGTTTGAAGTCTTCACCATGGGCTGGGCTGTGTGTCACACGCAGTTCATATTTGGCAGAGAGGGTAGAAGACAGACACTCACTGGTCATACACTGTTCTTAGCAGTGGCTTAGAGGTAAACGTCTTCCTTTTGTGTGTGTGTGTGGGGGGGGGTGTTGCAGAATGTAGGAAAAGTGAATGCACTGTTGTAAGCTGTTCTGGGACTTATGAAGAAATCTCCAGGTAGCCTATCGCTCTGTGGCTACAAACTGAATTAAAAACTTTCCATCTTGAGGCTGCCTGTCACCTGCCCAAATCCTTCAGCCTCTCCCCAGTTGTAGATTTCTAGGAGGGCCCCTGGGATTGCCATTGGCATCTTGGGGGTTGGTTATATGGTGTGAGAAGGATGGAGTGGTTACGGTCTTCCTTCTGTCATACAATGGGACTTTCACTACTTTGTGATGCCTGCTAAGAGAAGGTTCAAGACCCAAGCCAAGAATGTCATGTTTTAGAACCCAGGGGGCAAAGCTGGCAAGAGTGGTCACTCTTCAATTTCTAGGTCCAAAGCAGCGCTGTGTGGGCTGAAAGACTTGTAAAATCAGTTCTCAGCTTTGGGGTTTCCCCTCTTTCACCATCAGGACTACGCTAGTCTAAGATGCCAAGATACCTATGTAACTTTGTGTCATGCTTAAAGCAATGAACATTCCCAAACTTCTCCCTTAAGTGTTCCAGGCTCCTTGGCAGCTTGTGCTGGTCGATGACTCAGTGACTCAGTCCACTTTGATCTTCCAAAAGACTGTGTGTTCTCCGTTAGGAAGGCTACTTAAGACAGTCGCCATGTTCTCCCATCTCCTGGTCATCTCCTTTTGTTGAACAAGAACACATGCCTGGAGATTCAGCAGCCATCATGTGATCTCACAAAGCTTAAAAGAGCCCTGGTTCTGAAACCCCGAGAGAGAGAGAGAGAAAGAGAGAGAGAGAGAGACAGAGACAGAGACAGAGAGAGACAGAGAGAGACAGAGAGAGACAGAGACAGAGACACTGAGACTCTCTTCCTGCCCAAGCCACCATCTGTCAGTTATTGAAAGCCCAAAGCAGTTAGTTCCTCCTGGTTGCACCTTGGACTTTTGCACATTAGGTGCTGATGCCGTTCCTCCATCTCATAATGGCCAAGTTGTTCATTCACCAATCACCTGATGGACAACGGTCTGGAGTCATGGAGGGCTGGCCTCGCCTGCTGTTGTTGTTACTGAAGGAATGAGTTATGTCTCCCCCCAAGGGCAGTGGAGATTTCGATAACCTTAGTGCAAGGACCAAGTCTGCTGGCAAGTGCCTCTGGCCATGTGCTCTGCCTCTGGACACTTGACTTGATATGTCCCTCTAGAGAAATGTAAGGGTTTGGAGCAAGCCAGGCCAATATCTTGGACCACATAGATGAGGTGATAGTAATTTCCAAAACATAGGACCACATTTCAGAGAAAAGGCAAGGTCATATAGCCAGAAAAGAAACAGAAGTTTGGATAAATGTATAGCTTCTTGGGATAATTGAACCAGTGATCACCCCAAATGTAAGCATTCTAGTTTGTTTTGTTGTTTTTAAAGCTATATAGTGTAGATTCCTAGGACTGAAGCCTCTGGAATATCTTCACAGAGACAGAGAAGGCTGATGGGAACCCATCCAGGGAGATTACAATAAAGATTTGAAAGTAACTATGCGATCGTCCCCTAACACCTTATCCCATTGGGGTCCTTCTTGGTGAGTATATTACCTGCAATGAAGCAAAACAAAGCTCTTAGTCCCTGTGTGAAAGGGTTGGGCAAAGAGTTAGGTTCTAGGACTTCACTTTGGGGAGCAAAGGATGCAGCGAAGCCATAATTGTCCATCATGATCATGTCTTAATCATGACAGCTGTTCCATCCGGTGTGCTTGTTTTATTCTGTGGACAGCCAGAGAGATATTTTAGTAGTGTCTGCATCCCCAGAACCCATGAAAATGCTGGGTAGCCATGGCAGACTGCCTATAATTTCATCTCAGGAAGGTGGAAGGCTGAGGTAGAGTATCCCTCCAGTAGGCTGACTATCTAGACTTGTGGAAATGGAATAATGTGAGAGGAGTTGAGGGGGACTCTTGATGTAAGCCTCAGACCACTATATGTACACACACACACACACACACACACACACCCCACAGGTACATACATGTATAGACAGTCAATAAGATATTCTATAACTTTCTTTATTCAAATCTCTTTTCTCCCTACAGGGTCTTAGATTTTTCTTTTCTTTGTTGTTTTTCAAAACAGGGTTTCTCTGTGTAGTCCTGGCTGTCCTGGAAGTTTCTCTGTAGATCAGGCTAGCGTCAAACTCAGAGGTCCTCCTGCCTCTACCTCCTGAGCATTGGGATTAAAGGCGTGGGCCACCACGCCCGGCTAGGTCTTGGAATTCTTAAACAGGAATTCTTCCACTTTAAGGGTTTTTGCAAAACCAGTTTCTATTCAGACTACCAGATAAGAGGTGATATGAAGGCCCAGTAAGGTGGCCTAGAAGGTAAAGGCACCAAGACTGACAGGAGTTTGAGTTCCAGGACCCACCTGAGCAGAAGGAGAGAAACAACTCCTCAAAGGACTTGACCTCCACAAGGACCATGTTCCTGGGACTGTGTGCTTGACCCTGCCTCCTGTGCTTTCTCTCATGCATACACACACCAAATAATAAAATATAATAGACATTTTTTAAAAGAATATCATAAATGTGAAGGAATGTTTAAAAGGAGAAAAGCCATCTTTTACTTTTTGTCACTAGAATGGGATGACGTAAGGAAACAAGCATTTCCTGATCATGTTTCTACCTGGGACACCTTGCTGTGAAGGGCTGGCTGTCCTGTATGCTGAAAAGCACTTAGTGGTGTCCTTGGTCTCTGTCCATATGCCACTCACATATCTCAGTTGTGACAACTAAAAATGTCTGCAGGGGCTGGAGAGGTGGCCCAGTTGTCACAGTGCTTGCCTTAGATGCACAGTCCTTTCTAGCCTTCTTCCCACTGCTAAATTGGGTACCACTGGGATTGCGGTTCAATCCCCAGAGCTGCATCTGGAAATAATTGCAGGAAGAATGGCATATACTGTTATCTCAGAAATCCAAAAGCACCCGTAGGAAGAACAGAAGCTCAAAGCCTTTATAGACTAAATCATGAGTTTGAAGCCAGCCTGGCATGCATCAGACCCTGTCTCCGTGTCCTCTGGGAGAAAAAAAAAATAGCCCCAGTTGAGAATCTTTGCTCTCTATATTAGCCATTTCTTATATAGCATCAGGGTCACTGTGGTCATCAACCTGTCAAGACTGAGAGCTCTGTCCACCAGTGACTGGGTGAGGTTCAAAGAAATAGTCGTGACAAGAACTCCCATAGATCTTAAGGAATCGCAAAGATACGCTCATGGCCTGTGCTCTCTAGAGGGTCTTTCAAGACAAGCTAGTTATTGGTTTCTCTTCAGAACCCACCCATCGACTTATCCATTTCTTGCCTCCTTCTCAGTCCCTTCATTTGGCACCCCAGAGCCCACAGATGTGGTCTGGACCCTCTAAGCACTTCTGCACACTTGCATGTGGGTGGATGGGGGGGAACTGAGCAGCCCAAGTGGCACCCAATTTAGCAGTGGGGAGGAGGCTGGAAAGGGCTGGCAACGATTTTCTGTGAGGAGGGCTGCAGATTCTTGTCACCCCACTCACAGATGCGCAGAGACAGCGCACTATCTTTGTTCCTCTAAAACTGTGTTCTCCTCCTTTCTGAATAATAGAAGGGGAGTATTCAGATGAAGTTATTTAAGTAAACACAACAAATAGTCCATCTCTTCTGGTCAAAAAAAAAAAAAAACCATAAAAACACTCTCAGTCTTTGGTGATCTGCTTCCTCTTTTTAAAAAAATCTTCTAGCGATGGTGTTTGGATCTGGGATAGTCAGGGCTATCAGAGTCTTCGGAGACAGAGAGAAGCTGGGCTCCTCGGGTCCACTCCTGCTGAGTTTCGCTAGGTGGGTGGTCCGCACGCTGCCTGCCGGTGTTTCACCGGTGAGGGTGAGACTGAGTTCTGCTCCGAGGCTGTTTGTGTACACCTGCTGTTGTGCAGCGATTCTAGTGCCTGCGGTCTGGTCCTTCCTGGCTTGGAAGAACCTGCATGTGTTCCCCGATGAGTCAGTGCCGCTCTGGTGAGGACTCTGACCCCACATCCTCCATCTGGCTCGTCCCCAGAGGGTCCGCCCCCACCTGACTAGTGACTCACCTTTCCCTCCGTGCTTGGCACATGGAGGCCTATTGGCTCTCAGCTCAGTCAGCTTGGCTGCTTTTCTACTGTGGTCCTAGGGGTAGCCCAGGACACTGTATTCAACCCTTCTCCCTAAATAACCTTGCACCCACTCCTAGGGGCTAGGCAACATGACAGATGAACCCCTCCCTCCCAGGGTCCCAAAGACAGGGTCTTCAGGTACCCTCTACCTTCCCCCACCAACCCGATATAGGCAGGGTCAGGAGAGGAGAGACAGACAATACTTGAATCAGATGGCGACCTCCCTCTTTTTTTCTGTTTTCTGTCCCTTCCTAAGGAGTGTATGCGATCCAGCAGGATGGGATTTCTCTCCCTGTCTCCAGCACTTCTGACATAAGACTCCATGATTAACTGGCTCTGGTGCCAGGCAAGGCAAAGCAATCTGTGACCCTGTACGGACAGTCTCTACACAGCTCGGCTGTTTAAGTTACTATTTGGCAAAAAAAAAAAAAAAAAAAGTCTGAAAAGTCTATTCAGTAGAGATTTAGTAGAGGATTTTAACATTTCCTTCTCCTGTTTACTCTTTTTTTGCATCTCTTCTGTAAAATCCTAAGCGTGGTCTAGGCAACTGGAAAGCTCTGGAAGGGTAAGAGAGGGTCAGCATGTGGTACATGAGAAAGGAGGCCATGTATCTGATATTTTAAAAGCTGGTTGCCAGCCTAGATGTGTTTATAGTTTACCGTCCACACATCGTCTCTAAAGTGGATGTTCCACTGAGGGCTGCCTGCAGGCTGAGACCGCAGCCCTGTGGGTAGACCACATCTGTCCAGGCAATGGCCGGAAGAAGTACAGATCTCCAGACAGGAAGCTAGATCACGCAGAGCAACTGCTGACAAACAGGAGAAGGGGTGCTTTGCTGTCCTCAGATCTGGACTGCAAAGATGAGGAGTTTCTCACAAACCCAGTTAGGCCAGGTTCTTTGAAGAGAGACTTCTTTAGGTCCAGGTTCGGAAGATTAGCAAAACAAAATCTTTATACGGGAGGGATAAAACAGGGATAACAATCTTTTATTTTGAAGTTAAGTTTATTTAAGAAGAATCACTATTTGTGGTTTTATATCATCAGTATTCCTGCTGTTAAAAAAAAAAAAAAAAAAAAAAGAACTTGGCGGCTGGAGAGGTGGCTTAGGGGTTAAGAGCATTGGCTGCTCTTTGGGGGACCCAGGCTCAATTCCGAGCACCCACATGGCAGCTCACAACTGTCTGTGACTCTAATTCCAGGGGATCCAACAATCCTCACACAGACATATTTGCAGGCAAAACACTGATGCACATAAAATGAAAATAAATAAATCTTTTAGAAAAAAAATAAAGGAGGACATTTTCAGGTGGTAGAAATGGTTTGGCAATTACAGTTCTTACAAGCAAGAATTTGAATAGTCAGCACCCTTGTAGATGTCATGTAAATGCCAGGAGGGTGAGTGCGCCCACCTGTAATTCAGCCTGGGAAGGTGAAGACAGGATCCTTGCAGCAAGGCAAGACTAGCTCTGGGTTTGACTGAGAGACTCAATGAATAAGGTGGAATAATGATGAGAACGATTCTTGGACACACATACACATGCACACACACACATAGACATACACATGCACACGCACACACACATGTACACATATTTGAATATATATGTATATACCTGCATACTCTACATGCTCACATGTATTTGAATATGTAGGTACACATGCATATTACATATACATGAGAAGAAGAAAAAGAATCATTTTTTTAAAAGGGACTTTTCACATCTAAAATTAAAAAGGTGACTTTGACAGAGGACATTGCTAACAGAGGGACAAGTGTAGAATCCACTTCAGACAGCCGGAATGCACGGAGCAAGGGACAGGAAGACGGATGGTTGATGTCTGTCCAGAGGTGGCAGGTGTCCATCTCTGTCCACAGGGCTTGTGAGAGACAGGACCGGAAGGCAGTTGGAACAGGCTCTGGAGGTTTGGGTAACAGGGTAAGACAGCAGCAGGTCAGCTTTGAGATGGTTCAAGTAGAAAATCAAGTTCAGGAAATGCAGGTTAGCATGCAGCTTCTGGTTGACTTCCTGCGTTTTGAGGTGGAAAAGCTAGAGAAGAAGGAAAGCCAGTTAGGAGAGAAAGCTGGGATCCAACCTAGTCCCAGATGAAGTGGAATGCTGTGTCTATAAACATGAAGAGAGGGGTGATTTTTCAGAGGGTCACAGACAGATCCTAATAAACAAACAGACTTTTGAACATTCTACCCAATTTCTCTCTTACCTGCCCAGAACTTAGGCCACATTTGCGCAGCTTTTCTGCCTTGATTTACCTCACCTTGCTATCTGTGGTGTGGTTTGCCTTTCATTTGACTCACTCAGCCCCGTTTGTGATGACTTCATTAACAGGAGCCTTCGGTAGCTCATGTTTTTCTCACTAAAACACATTACATGTAGATGTGGGTTCATCAACTTCCTCACTATTGTCACTCCAGTGCCATGCCTGGATCTCTGAAGTTAGTTCCTCACCAAACTTGACAGAGTTAAAAGTGGTTGACTAAGTGGATGTGGTTCTGCGGGGAGTGACGGACGCCACCATGCTTTGTTAGTTCCTTCTTGTCGGGGACTGTGGGTTTTGCTGTTGCTTATTTGTTTTTTTAAGAAGATAGAATGAGCTTACAAACTGATGTTCTATTCTAGACCGGAAGCGCTGGCTTCCCTGCCCCAACCCCTATAGTTTGCCTAGCTTAGTTCTCCTTCCCAGAGAAGAAGACAGTGTAGCTTAGTGCCCCCTGTTGGATCAAACAGAAAATTCAGCTTTTTAATACAACCACATTTTCTCTTTATGAAGAAATATGTAATCTCCACATGAAACTCCAGTCCTTAGAATGGGGAACAAAATGCCCATGGAAGGAGTTACAGAGACAAAGTGTGGAACAAAGACTGAAGGAAAGACCATCCGGAGACTGACCCACCAGGGGATCCATTCCATATACAACCACCAAACCTAGACACTATTATGGATGCCACCAAGTGCTTGCTGACAGGAGCCTGATATAGCTGTCTCCTGAGAGGCTCTGCCAGTGCCTGACAAATACAGAAGTAGATGCTCACATCCATCCATTGGACTGATCACAGGGACCCCAATGAAGGAGCTAGAGAAAGGACCCAAGGAGCTGAAGGAGTCTGCAGCTCCATAGGAGGAATAACAATATGAACTAACCAGTACCTCCTGAGCTCCCTGGGATTAAACCACCAACCAAAGAAAACACATTGTGAAACTGATGGCTCCAGCTGCATATGTACCAGAGGATGGCCTAGTTGGTCATCAGTGGGAGGAGATACCCTTGGTCCTGTGAAGGCTGTATGCCCCATAGATGGGGGAATGCCAAGGCCAGGAAGGGGAGTGGGTGGGATGGTGAGCAGGGGAAGGAGGGAGGGGATAGGGGGTTTTTGGAGGGGGAACCAGGAAAGAAAATAACATTTGAAATGTAAATAAAGAAAATCTCTAACTAAAAAAAAAAAAAAAAAATCTTCACAAAAGAAAAAAAAGAAATGTAAATAAAGAAAATATCCAATAAAAATTAAGCTTTGATACACCGGAGAAAAAAGAAATATGTAATCTCACTTGAAAATTTTATCCAGACTGTTCTTTAGCCCTTAATTTTTTTTATTATCTAAAGATAAGCTTTTTCTGCTTAATTTACTATTTTCAGTACTAGCTTTGTTTTACCTCACAGTTCACTTATCAGATAAATCCTATTAAATTGTGAAATATCTCTTACACAAAAGTAGACAGGGAGTGAAGTATTAATAAGATTACTTTATGTGCAGTGTATGAATCACTTGATATTTGTGGAAGAAACACACAGTACAGCAAAGGTATGCCCATATTGCCCTTGATCCAAGACTGCTGAGCAGTAACTTCAGAGGCACACAGTTACTATTGTAAACTTTGTTATACTTAAAAAACCATGACAACAATAGTTGATAGACCCTTGGCTAGATGTCAACAATTGTTCTTTGCAGCCCATTCAGCTCTAAACATTGCCTCAACCATCTGGTCTACCTTAGGAGAAATGCTCATTGACTCAAATGATGTTATCACTGTCTCATGCTGTGACTTATCATGTGACCTTAAAATAGAGTTGTTGGCTTGTTTGTCTTTATTTTTGGACCGACTGTTCAACGTTTTAACAGTCTGTGGTTTGGTGTTAGTTTTGTTTTTCTTTTCTTTGTCTGGTTGCTGGTTCCATATTGGCAGTGAGGTCACTCTGTGGTCATGTTTTTGGTGATCTCTCTTAGTGGTTCTGTGGGAGAATTGTGTAGAGTTCTAGAGATTGAACCTTGAACCTATACACATACTAGGCAAGTGCTCTACTACTGAGTTACATTCCCAGCCCTTTGAAAACTCCTTCCCCCTCCCCCCTCCACTCTCTCTCTCTCTCTCTCTCTCTCTCTCTCTCTCTCTCACACACACACACACACACACACACACACACACACATACACACACATATCTTGTGTTTTAAAGACAAAGATAGACAACTTTTATATATCCATAATCAAACTTTCCATTTGTGATAATTTATTTCTTGGATGTTCTGGAAATAAGTTTGTAGACCAGGCTACTCTTGAATTCAGTCCCCTGCTTCTACCTCCCAACTGCTGGGATTAAAAGTGTGTGCCACTACACCTGGCTTGTTCTTTGTGATAATTTCTATCTTCTCCTTTCCTGTCTAGCTATCCAGTTCATGTCTGTTTGGTTTTATTTTGTTTTTATTATTTAATTTTCCCTAGAAATTTAATTCATTTGAAATTTACTTCTGTATATTACTGAAACAAGTGCCACAGATTTTCTCCAAGTACAACTGACCTCAGCACCTTTTGCTTAATAGACTATTTGCTTTTTCATGGTCTTGTAGATAGTGTCAGCTGTCAACATGACTCAGCCAGGAGTTATCTGAGAGAGCCCCAATTGAGGGATCAACCAAATCAGATAGGGCTATCAGTAAGCCTGTGGGATATCTTCTTGACTACTAATTACTAGGAGGGCTCAGTTCACAGTGGGTGGTACCATCCAGGGCAGGGAAGCCTGGATTGTATAGGAATGCTAGCTAAGCACAAGCTAGAGAGCAAGTCAGGTAATAGCTTTGCTTTGGGGTACGTGCCTCTGCTTTTTCTTGAGTTCCTGTCCTGACTTCCTTCAGCGTTGGACTGTAATTATTTAAGTGTAATAAACCCTTTCTTCCTATTTTGGTCATGGTCATAGCGTCAGAAACCAAACAAGAACACTTGGATTGTGCTCTTTCCTTTATTAGAAACAAAGCTGATGCACAGATTAAAAAAAAATATTGTTTTTGTGTTGTTCCCTGAAACCCTCTATTAATTATTGTGCCAATACCACACAGTTCTAACCCTGATAACTATTCTGCACATTTGTTGTTCTTGTTGTTTTAGATTTTTTTCTGAGACAGGGTCTCTCTACAGAACTCTAGCTGTCCTGGAACTCACATGTAGACCAGGCTGGCCTCAGACTAACAGAGATCCGCCTGCCTCTGCCTCCAGAGTGCTAGAATCAAAGGTGTGCACCACCACACCCTCCTTACTTCATCCCTTTTAATACAGAAGTCTTCCTCACTACAATTTCCTTTAGAATTCATTCTTCCAAACCATTAGGACTACTTTGCTATTTCCTAAAGCATCATTATTAGAGTTTTGATTCACTGCCTTTACATCTATTCAGCAAGATTTGTGTTTGTACTCCTCCATTGCTGGGGGGATTGCAAGCTGATGCAACCACTCTGGAAATCGGTTTGGTGGTTCCTCAGAAAATTGAACATAGTACTACCTGTGGACCCAACAATATCACTCCTGGGCATATACCCAGAAGATGCTACAA
>NC_034599.1:90095617-90099649 GCF_900095145.1 Mus pahari
AAAAAAAACCCAAAAAACAAAAACAACAAAACAAAACAAAAAAACCAAAAAAACCAATGAATTCATGAAATTCTTAGACAAATGGATGGATCTGGAGGATATCCTGAGTGAGTTAACCCAAATACAAAATAACACATATGGTATGCACTCACTGATAAGTGGATATTAGTCAAAAGTTCGGAAAACCCAAGATACAATTCACAGACCACATGAAGCTCAAGAAGGAGGAAGACCAAAGTGTGGATACTTCAATCCTTCTTAGAAGGGGGAACAAAATACCCATGGAAGGAATTACAGAGACAAAGTGTGGAGTAGAGACTGAAGGAATGACCATCCAAAGACTGCTCCATCTGGGGATCCATCCCATATACAGCCACCAAACCCAGACACTACTTGTGCAACAAATGCTTGCTGACAGAAGCCTGTTATAGCTGTCTCCTGAGAGGATCACCCAGTGCCTGACAAATACAGAGGTCGATGCTTGCAGCCAGCCATTGGACTAAGCATGGGGTCCCCAATGAAGGAGCTAGAGAAAGGACCCAAGGAGCTGAAGGGGTTAGCAGCCCCATAGGAGGAACAACAATATGAACTAACCAGTACCCCCAAATCTCCCAGGGACTAAACCACCAACCAAAGAGTACTTATGATGGGACTCATGGCTCCAGCCACATATGTAACAGAGGATGGCCTTGTTGGTTATCAATGGGAGGAGAGGCCCTTGGTCCTGTGAAGGCTCTATGCCCCCCCTTCTCCCTGTATAGGGGAATGCCCGGGCCAGGAAGCAGGAGTGGGTGTGTTGGTGAGCAAGGGGTGGGGAGAGGGGACAGTGGGTTTTCATAGGGGAAACCAGGAAAGGGCATAACATTTGAAATGTAAATAAAGAAAATATCTAATAAAAAAGATTTGTGTTTGTTTTTGTTTTAAAGCACACATATGAAGAAGCTACAGAATATAGACACAAATAATGGTCACTACATTTACAAACACATATATATATATATATATATATATATATATATATATCATGAGGAGGTGTAATGTAGGTCATTCATGCATGCTTGAACATAAGAAAATTAAGGTTGGTTCATACAGGGAAAATCTCCTCAAAATATACAAGGGAGGGAGGGGACCAGGCTCATTGAGTACAGTTAGAATTCAAAGCCTCTTTAATTCAGGTCAGAAAATTAGATGCTATATAAAATGTAAAGGAGAAGTTGGGAGTGGCAACACATGAGTCTAGAAATAACCAGCTGGGTAGTGGTGGTACACGCCACTAGTCCCAGCAGTCGGGAGACAGAGGCAGGTAGAGCTCTGTGGATTAGAGACCAGCCTGTTGGCAAAACATTTTGAACAATGTGTGAAGGTTGTTTCTGTCTATTCAGTTGCCAAACCAATACATCAGACATCAATACAGACTCCTCTGTGATAGGACCACGAACCCAGACATGGTCCCTGGCAGCAGCATGGGCCCAGAGGTAGCGTAGGCCACTCAGACCAGCGTGTTCCAGTACAGCAGCACAGCCCTCAGGCATCCACATCGTTTCAGGTGGCAGCCCAGACTGTAGACATTTGTCTGGTCTTTGGTAGTATCTTGGGCCATGGACATCAACACAGACCCAATTTTCAGCAGGACCACGAGCCTAGACATGGCCCTAAGTGGCAGCCTGGGCTAGGATGTCATCATGGCCTCAGGAGGCAGTACAGGCCACTCAAATCAGTTTGGCTCCAGCATTAGCATGGTCTCCAGACATCAACAGGTCTTAGGCAGCAGCTCAGGCCGTTGGTGGTAACACGGGTGTCTTAGTCAGGGTTTCTTTTCCTGCACAAACATCATGACCAAGAAGCAAATTGGGGAGGAAAGGGTTTATTCAGCTTACACTTCCATACTGCTGTTCATCACCAAGGAAGTCAGGACTGGAACTCAAGCAGGGCAGGAAGCAGGAGCTGATGCAGAGGCCATGGAGGGATGTTCTTTACTGGCTTGCTTTCTCTGGCTTGCTCAGCCTGCTCTCTTATAGAACCAAGACTACCAGCCCAGAGATGGCAAGGGGACTTCCCCCCTTGATCACTAATTGAGAAAATGCCTTACAGCTGGATCTCATGGAGGCATTTCCCCAACTGAAGCTCCTTTCTCTGTGATAACTCCAGCTGTGTCAAGTTGACACAAAACTAGCCAATACAATGAGCCACAGACATTCTGGTTTCAGTAGGGCCATCGACCCAGACTTGGCAGCTGGCGACAGCCTCGGCCCAAACATTGTCATGGCCTCCTTGGTGCAGGCTTCTCATTGGCTGCCTGCGCCTCTCTGCTGTTGGGTCTCCAGTTCCACCTCTCTCCACGGTCCACAAACTGCTTGGCTTCAATTCCTCTCTCATCTCTCTGCTGTGCACTGCATCTTTCCTAGCTCTATGTTACACATTCACTCCCTGTAGTTGTGCCAGTGGGAGCTAGGGCTGGAGCTCGGGTGTCTTTCTTCCAGCCGCCCCACAAAATTGTCATTTTAATGAAAAGTTATGTTGTCAATTTTAGTTTCTTTTTTCTTTTTCTTCTTTTTTTAAATTTTGATTCCTTCTGTTTACTTTTTTAGTGTGTTTATGTGTGCATATATATGTCATAGCGCACATAGTAGAGGTTGAAGGTTGGCTTGCAGGAGTGGATTCTCTTCTTCTACCATGTGGAAACCACGTGGGTTACCTCAGTCTTTATAAGATGGATAGAAATTCAAGTGAGGATGCTCACTGTCCGTGCTTGTAGGTTTTTTTTTTTGTTGTTTTTTTTTTGTTTTTTGTTTTTCGAGACAGGGTTTCTCTGTTTAGCCCTGGCTGTCCTGGTACTCACTCTGTAGACCAGGCTGGCCTCGAACTCAGAAATCCACCTGCCTCTGCCTCCCGAGTGCTGGGATTAAAGGCATGTGCCACCACACATGGCTCCATGCTTTTAGTTTTGATAAATAGTTTAAAGTATATTCTCTTTGGTATGTGTGTGGTATCTGTGTGTGGAGTCTGACACTGAGTTGCCTGTCTCTCTGTCACTTGTGTACTGAGGCAGGCTCTTTCATCTGAGGTTAGAATTCCTGCAGCCATCTGGTCTAGCTAGTCAGCTTGCTCTCAGGGTCCTGGTTCCAGATGTTTCTAGGTAGAAAGCCATGTGATTCTGGGGATCTGACCTCTAGTCTTTAGGATTTCACAGTAACTGTTTTTTCCTCTGATGAACCATCTCCCCAGATCCAAAGTTCACTATTTATAGCATAGAATGAAATTTTTATACTATTTATTTAGATTACAGATATCACCAAAAGTTTGTATTTCCCTCACCTCCAAAAGCAATTCCATAGTCAGCAGAAATCACTTTCCATTCTCTCCATTTCTCTTTCTCTTTCTCTCAGACCTATAGACTGACAATTTCCTGTTCTATAGCTATAAGGTCGATTGCTTCTATTGCCCCATGCTCCTGCATTGTGTCCACATAACACATCAGTTTTCCTTTCCACTGACTGATGAGCATTTGGGTTATTCACATGCCTGGGCCATTGTGAATAATGCTGTCAATACTCCCTTGCAAGTGTTGACACAGATACATAGACCAGGGAGTAGAACTTCTAAGCCATGTGATAACTTTATGCGTCATCTTCTGTAGAACGGCTAGGTTGTCTTCAAGGCAGATTTATCATTTTATATTTCTACAAGCAATGCACGGACGTTTACTCTTCTCTCTGGCTCTTGACACTGTTCAAAAAAAAAAAAAAAAGACACACTCTAATGTTATAAGGTAGTGTCATAGTTTTAATTTGCATTTGAATTCAAGGATATTAAACATCGCATACTGATTATCAATGTGTAGACCTTTTCGAGAAGGTAAAATTTAATTTAGGTATCAGAGGCACTCACATAAAAAATCTGGGAACGACAGCATGTACCTGCTTCCTAGTGCTTGGGAAGCAGAGACTGGAGGATCCCTGAGCCTCACTAGCCAGCTAGCCTAACCAAGCCAGCGAGCTCTGCTAGCCTAACCAAGCCAGCGAGCTCTGCTAG
>NC_034599.1:90100424-90136643 GCF_900095145.1 Mus pahari
TAGCCTAACCAAGCCAGCGAGCTCTGCTAGCCTAACCAAGCCAGCGAGCTCTGCTAGCCTAACCAAGCCAGCGAGCCCTGCTAGTCTAACTAAATCACTGAGCTCTGCATTGAATGAGAGACTCTGTGTCAAAACTATAAGGCAGAGAACAATAGAAGACACCTGACATCAATCACACGTCCTGCACATATGTATGTATATATGTACATATGAACATACACACACACACACACACTCTACACATACAATGATATCTAATTTAAATAATATTTCCATTTTAGTTGGGTTTTTTTTTTGTTACTGACTTGTAAGAGAACTTTATATAAGTCTAGATGTCTTCCTCTTATTCTGTGACTGTGTCTTCATTTTCTGTTACAGGATATTTGACCCCATTGTGAACCTCAAGATTGTGTTATTTACCAGAAAGACCTGTTTCTAGTTGTGGTGTGACTCCGCCTTAGCACACTCCTTTATTCCAAGAGCTTTCTGCTTGAATATTGTAAACAGGATTAGATAAAGTCAACCTTAGGTCAAGAGGCAGAACAAGAAACCAGTTGACAGGCAGTCAACATAGGTTATTAAGGAACAAACCATAGAGAGGGAGTCGGAGGACAGATAGAGAGACGCACCGAAAGTAGAAGAAAAGAACATTCCATTTGAAGAGGTTTTTTTTTGAGATGGCATGGGGGAGGAGATGCCTTCTGGGACTTTGGCTGAGGAGGAAGGTCAGCTGGGTGTTTTCTCTGCCTCTGTGAGCTAGCAGGCTTTCACCCCAGCATCCGACTCCCGAAAAATCAAACAATTAAGATTTCGTTAAAAACAATTTTCCCTATGGAAATAAACAGGCCCCAGTCTGAGGTGGGGGAGGCAATTGATTCCATGGGAGGGAAGCAGAAAGAATGGCAGCCTGTGGACACAGAGGATCCTTGGGTCGGTTAATCATAACAGGTACAAGTCATCGGCTGGGTCTCTGGCCCGCCATCCCCTCTATTCATACACAGATACAGACCTCCCCCTCCCATTCAGAGGCAACTCAGTGCTACAGAAGTGCAGAGGGTGGGCACAGAAGGCTGTTCAAGAACCTCTTAGGTGACATTTTCCATACTTCCTGGAAAATCACCCTCCGCCCTTCCCTTGGCCACTTTCAGGGCCACTGCCCATCCCCCTACCCCAACTCTGCTCTTCACAGTAATTTATTGAGCTCATGTGGGTGCGCTCTTGAGGTGGGGGTGGGGGTGGGTGGCAAGAGAGGCTCTGCAGGAGCCTCAGTTCTGCTTCCAAGCTGTGGTGTTTCATTGAGAAGGAACAAACGGTGACTGTTCGGCTAAGCTACACAACGAGCTGCTTTCTCCTGCCCGTGACCTTTACCCAGGAAGAGGCCAAGCACACTTGTCAACTCTCTTCATTCGCTGCAGAGAATATGAGGTAAGCAGCAAGAAGGCTCTCATTGTCATCAAGTTTACAGAAGCCGCTGGGAATTTTCACACGGGGCTCTTGCTTGCTTAGTCAATGGCTGTGATAGAATTTTTTTTTTCCTCCCTGTGGAAATGGGTCACTTGAATAATTTATTTGGATGGATTTGGGTTGTCCTGGGTGATAGCCGAGACCTTGGTGATGTGGTGATTCCACGGCGAACTTGTTCATTCACCCACAATCCGTGCTGTCTCCTACAGTGCTTGCCTGCAGAGCCCTGGTTTTGTAGTTTATTTCCAAGGGTAACCTTTGAAGGGGTCATCTACTTCTGCCTTTCCAGGACTGGTCTGTGGTGGACCACTGAGGGCTCTTGAAGAAGGCAGAACACACTGGCATGCTGCCCTTTCTTCTTCCCATGGATCTTGATGAGGTCCATATCATTCCCAGTTAGCTTTTTCTGCTCCATGGTTGTTGACTCCACATGCAAGTTCCCAGCTATTACTACAGCACCACCTCTGCCATTCTCCCTGGTGTGATGGTCATGGACTAACCCTCAAAGACTGTAAGCAAGCCGACAAATAAGCTATTTCTTCTTTAACTTGCCTTGGTCTTTACAGCAATATCTTTACAGTGTATCTTCACAGCAAGAGAAAAGTAACTAAGAACCATTGAGCCATCTCTTTATCCCTACCCCCTTTTGAGACAGGGTCTCACTACATACCCCTGGCAGGCTTAGAACCTGCTATGTAGGCTGGCCTTGAACTCACAGAAGTTCCTCTGCCTTTGTCTCCTGATTGCTGGTATTAAAGATGTGTGCTACCATGTCTAGATATAAGCAGATCTTAAAAAAAATAAGAAAGGAATGAATGAACAGGAATCTTAAAGGTAGCAACATCAAGACATCTATCTTGTCTCTCTTACCCAGGAAGGACCTGGAATGCAGTTGCCCACTGAAAAATCCAGGGGTCTCATCAACATCGGGTGTGGCTTGATGTGATGCCCACAGGAGACTACTGGGACTCAATTTCCAGGCACTCCGGGGCTCTTCTGTGTTAGTTGTATCTCAGGACTTGTATTAGTCAAGGTCCTTTACAGTAGTGGTTCTCAAAATATGGGCTGAGACCTCTTCGGGGGTCCAGTGACCCTTTCACGGGGAGGGGGTGCATATCAGACATCCTGCATGCCAGATATTTCATTACAATTCAAAATAGTAGCAAAATTACAGTTATGAGGTAGCAATGAGAATAACTTTATGGTTGGGGGGTGTGGTCACCACAACATGAGGAACTGTATGAAAGGGTCGCAGCATCAGGAAGGTTGAGAACCAATGCTCGAACGGAACGGAACCAATTAGACTTATTGTGCCTCAGAAGTCTCAGTCTGGTGCTGAACACCTTGAAGATCCACAGGTTCGGAGTCCACAATGAAAGCCTGGAAACCCTGGTTCTGATTTCAGTGAAGGAAGCAGCAGCAGAAGCAGCCGCCGCCGCCGCAGCAGCAGCAATACAGTAAACCAACTCATCAACCAGCGAGAAGGCCAGGGAAGCAGGGTAAACAATCCCCCTTCTGCCTCCTCACCTTTGTACCTGGGGTGCTGCCTACATTCCCGGTGGGTCTTCTCCAGTCAATTAAGGCAACCTCCATAATTCCTCAGGTAAAGCTCTCTACTCGAGCGATTCTAATTTGTGACAACTTGACTTTAAAACCAGAAATCAGAAGCCCCAACATGGCCACTCAGTTCCGGGGAGTCTCTCCAGATCTGTAAGCCCTCAGCAACATGTTGGCATGGGGGAAAGAAGAGAGATGGATGTGCGTTTTCTCTTAAGTCTCATTGGTTCCAAGCAGATTACATACACATTGATGGACCAATCATGATGACTTTGGACATACAGAGCACAGCCTAAGTCACATGATTTTCCTCAGCATTCTTTCTAGGCAAATTGGCAACATTCTTTTCTTCCAAAGAAGTCCCCTGAAGCCACCCTGCCCTCATCCATCCCTCTGGTACTACAGGGTCATCACCATTTTTTTTCCCCCCAGTGCCTGTGAGTTGTACCTGGCTGCCACATCACCCAGATGGTTGCATGGGAGACAGGTCACAGTCCTTTTGGCTCCTCACTGGCAGCATCTGAGTCTGGGACAATGTAAGAGACAAGTCCTGTCCTGTAATGGTGTGGTGCTGTCTAGGCGCTCCACCACTCCCTTCCCTTCCCTCCCCTTCCCCCTTTAATAGAAAGCCTAATGATGACCACTCAAGAAGGCCAGCAGAGCTTTCCATCATACACAGCTGTTGCCTATAGCTAGCTCTGACACCCTGAGTGACTCAGATAGCTCACAGGCATCTCTTCCTCTTAGTGTCTGTACCACTCCACGTCACACTGTGGCATTCATTCCTCCTCAGTGTGCAAACTCAAGCCATTTGGATGTATGTGTTCAAGTGCGCCTGCGTGGTGGTACCTGTGTGGTGTGTATACATCGGCATGTATGTGTTGGCGAAGGTGGTGCCGTCCTTAAGTTCCAGATTAGAAGCACATACAACTACTTGCTGGGCCAGGTTAAACTTGGTGACACACAATCTAAGGCTGCTTTAGTTTGAGTGTTAAATCAGGGTTAAAATAAACAGCCTGAGGTTGAGGGTACCAAAAGTGGGCCTCACGAAGAAAACGTGCCAACAGCGTGCACACAGAAGCACCTCCAAGGCGCTGTGCGGGGAGCAAGTGTGAGAAGAGCTGCATTGGACTCGCGCTTGGTGCATCAGTGACCTCTGCTGGTGGGCTTTCCCTCTCCCTGTGCACAGAAGCAAGCATTCCCTTGTCGCCTTCGGATGCGACACTGCAGAGCTGGTGGCTTCCCTGCTTACACTGTCATGGGGGGGGGGGGGGCAGGACTGCAGCCGCCAGAAGTCTAAGTAAGCCACCACCAGCTTCTTCTCAAAGCATGTTTACTTTCAGATACAACTCTATTTATTTAAAAATTCTCGAAGAGGTTGCAGGAGAGGTGGCTCTTGCAGTGAGCCTGATTTTGGTCCCCAGGGTTCACATCAGCCACTTACAGCGGCTTCTAACTCCAGCTCCTGACGGATCCAACTCCTCTGACTTCTGCAGGCATCTGCACACACACGCACATGCCTGCACACAGACATGCGGAATTGAAAATAAAAACGTGAATATTAAGACAAAATTCTAAAAAAAAAAAAAAAAAGGGAGGCAGCCAGATGGCTCAGCCTGAATACGGGAATTTACTCTCTGAGACCCAAATGGTTTGAAGGAGAGGACCAATTCCTGAAAGTTGTCCTCTGACCTCAACGTGTGTGAAATGGCCTGTGTTCCTGAATACACACACATGCATGTGTGAACACACAGGCACTCACAAATTAAGCAAAATTTAAGTCTCAAAAAGAACATGTCTAAAACCAAATGCTACTAGCTAAACAAGTCTGAATATGTGCTGCCCTGGATGTCCTGGAACTTGGTATGTAGGCCGGGCTGACCTCAAACTCAGAGATCTACCTGCCTCAACCTTTCGTGTGCTAAGATTAAAGGCATGGGTTACCATGCCAGCCCAAACTTCTCTAAAGAACAGCATATTTAACAACCCAGCAAAGTGAAATAGATACTATCAGAATAAGGTTACTTTTCGGGTCCACGGTGGGCAGCTGCTGAGGCATCCTTTATAGATGCACAAATTCACATCTTCTATCGCTGCAGTTTATCTAATTCACAAATCAACGCAAAACGCTGCTGTCGCTCACTCGTTAGCCCACATCTAGGTCAGGCGGATCTTTGATTAACTGTCCAGGCACAGCTGTCCTGGTGGACTCCAGCCCAGGAAGCTAGGCAGTCAAATGGAAGATGGAGATGACAGATCTTCCAGCATCCTGCAGGGTTTTGTTTTTAACAGCTTTCCCCCAAACCTCTTGTCTTTGAAGGGCCACGGGGTGGCACTCGAGAGCCTTTTCCAGCGTGAGGTTTACCTGTGGGTGGGGCCTGTGCAGCCGTCTTCGCTGCGAGGCTCTGACTCTACAGTGAGAGCTCATTGGACCAGGGGCAAACTCCTGACCAGGGAGGAACCAATCCGCGCATGCGGGGCATGGCGAGTCGGAAACATTCCTATGCCTGGGAAGTGAGGAGACCGCATCTTCCACCCACAGCCTGGAAGAACAGAGGCGGCTCCTCAGCCCACAGAGAGCACAGAGTGGGACGCTGCCCAAATGAGATGTCGCAGGGAGAGGTTTCTGCTTGTAGTTCAACTTTGGCCCAGCCTACTTTGTAGGGTTCTTTCCTTCCACCATGGCATTTTTTTCAAACAAGGAGCGTCCTCGAAGACACGAGCTTTTGTTTATATGACATTCAAAACAAAGAGCAGAATTCTGAATAGCTTTGAGAAACTCAGAATTTGAACTCATGTAAACTTCCAAGAAACCTAATAATGGAATGGGGTTTTGTCTGTCAGAACTTTGTGTTTAAAAGAGAGCAAGACACAGAAAGCCTTTCCCCCAATTTATTTGCTATAAAAATCTGTTTAAAATGTGTAAGCAAAAGCAAAAGATTGAAAACAAATGGTCACCATTAGGAAACTCATTACACATTCATTATACAGTCACACATATTTGGCAGCCATTGAAAGACCAAGAGGGGTAGACGGTTCTCGCATTCCAGTTTAAAGAAACAGTATAGAGTGGTATGTGTATACTTTATATTACCAAAAAGGGAAAGAATGTACACGTTCACACACACACACACACACACACACACACACACACACACACAGGGTGCAGGGTGGGGAGAGGGGTCTCTGACATCCACGGAATGATTGTACCATGTGAAAACAATGTTCCCACATACATGTATTAGCTCTTTCAACACACAGCGGCTACATATGTACACATAACTACACTAGGCTGCTTTTCACCTTCACTGAGTTTATACTTAATAGACTTTATAGGAGATGCTTCTCTTAACCCTGAGAGCTCCTGGAAATTGGGTCGGCCTTCATAACTGTCTCTCCTGCTTGGGCCACCCATCCTGCCGTGCTTCTGCGAGCGGATTGTAGAATCAAGAAGAGGTAGGCTGAGGAAGTTCACGGTCGCTTGCTCTGTACAGAGTGAACTGTGGAAGGGTGTAGTTTGTGGACTGGTAAGTTGATATCTGAAGTTGAGGAATCGCCCAGTAAATAAACAGGGTGTCTCGCCTCTGTTCTAAGTACATTCTCAATACCTAGACCAGTGGAGTCATTGGCTTGGGTCCCCAGGCTCTGCATCTGGTAATGAGTGAAAGTAATACCCTTTCCCCCAGATTCTGTTAAAGAAAGATGAAAGCACCTGGCGCAGAGCCAGGCCGGGTCTCGGCTGACGTTGAATGCTTGGTGCCGTTTTAATCAGCTTTTTCTTCAATGTGTCCTAAAAGGAGGTTGTACCAGTTACGTTGGAAGGGACTGAGTATCAGCTATGAGCCGGCGCTGTGTTGTGCTTGAAATCAGCTTCAGGGGAGATTGTTAGAGGTAGCTCTCTGAATTCCGTTGCTGTTGACAAGCTGATCCCCGACTCGTCATTATTGTAGGTCTGCTTTTGTGTATGTGAGTGAGATTATAATATAATGACATCACTTCTCCCTTCTCTTCCTCCCTCTAATATACCCCTCTGTGATCACAGAGGGTATATTATATATATATATAATACATATAATTTATATATTATATATATAATTATATATATGCTGCTGAATCTGTATACCGTCGTTGCTTGTATGTATGCTTTCAGGGCTGAGCACTTGGTATTGGTTGACCGTTGGTGTGTTCTTCACTGGGGAGGACCACACCCCGTCCCCCAGCATTCTTACTTGTCTGTAGTTCTTTGTGAAGGGTCGAGGCTTTGTGGTTTTTGCCCTTCAACTTTGGCCTGTCTTTTGGTGTCCGGGTTCAGCTCACACTCAGGCAGTCATGTTGGTGAGACTATGGGTGTAGCCTCTGACAGTCCTAGGAGACACGGCCTCAAAGGCCTCAGAAAACTCCCTGACCCTCTGGACCTTCCTGTCTCCGTCTTCTGAGTGGGAGGGTGCGTGTGCTACCACACTATGCTTGAGTTAAAAAAAAAAAATTGTTTTGAGACAGGCTCTCAGTATGTATCTCTGGCTGACCTAGGGAACTCGCTTTGTAGATCAGGCTGACCTATGTTCAAAGAGATCCGTATGCTTCTGCCTCCCAAGGGCTTGTATGGAAGGCATATGCCACCACCATCGTCGTCGTCGTCGTCATCATCATTTAGTATGTGGGTGTGATGTGTTGGTAGTGGTGATGGGGCATTTCCTTTCTGTTGCTGTGATAAAAATACATAACCCAAAGCAGCTTAGGGAAGGAAAGGGTTTCTTTCAGCTGACGTCATTGAGGGAAGTCAGGGCAGGAATTCAAAAGAGGGAAGTGGATGCAGGAACTATGGAGGGACGCTGCCTACTGGTTTGCCTTCTGACTCAGGCTCAACTGGCTTTCGTTCACAGCACAGAGTCATCTGGCCGTGTGCCAGGCCCTCCTGTGTCAATCACCAACCAGGACACTCCCCCAAAGACATGCCCACAACCCAATCTGATGTAGGCCATTCTTTTTCATGGTCACTCTCTCTCTGTTCGACTTTAGTTTGTATCGACAGTAAAACCTCACCAGCCCAGAGCACTCACAAATCATAACACAAATGTGGAGGGCAGAGGGCAGCTCTAGGGTCAGCTGTCTCGGTCCACTGTGGGTCCCGGGGTGGAGTTCGGGTATCCTGACTTTCAAGTTCGCTGTGCACTTGGCAGTTCTCCAGTCCCTACTTTCTCCTTTGAAGGATGTTTTCTTTGGTCTGGAGAGCTTGGTTGTGCTAAGTATAGCTATCTTTGCCATAAACTGGCAGAAGCCAACCCCGAGGGAAGTAAGCCAACCCCGAGGGAAGTAAGCGGGGAATGGGGGAAAGAGGCTGAGAAGGAGAGAGCATATTATTGAGTTCTTCGATCCAGCTTTGCTCAAAGCCTATGATGGTGGGTATCACTTAACAGTGGGGTAAGCTCTGAGCTGTGTCACTAGGCAAACTTGTTATGGAAAGGTGGATGGCTGGATGCACTGAAGAAAAATGGCGACCATGAGATGAATGAGGCTATTGCTGGCCTTCCTGGTGTATTCCTCACAACAAACTTTGACACACACAAACACACTCTAACATCACCATAAAAAGCACACCGTTGTTATGCTTTGAGTCTGAAATGTCCTCCCCAGGCTCCTGGTCCCTAGTCGGTGGTGCCATTTCTGGAGACTGGAGGGCCTGGACATAGGTTCCCAGGAGTGGGCCTCTGAGGCCTGCTTTTAGTTGAGACCTTTCTGCTTCCTGATCCACCAGGACATGGACAGACCACCGTACGTTCCCATGCCTTTCCTTCAGTGATGGATCCCAGCCCCTGAACTTGTAGTCCCAAATAAATCCCCCTTCCTTCATTCTATCTAGTATTTGGCCATGCGATGAGAGAAAGTGACCCAGTTAGTACTTTATGGTCATTATCAAGTATTGTGCACCACACAGAATTGTGTTGCCCTGTTTTTTATATGGGTGTATATATAGTGTGTATATATAGGTGTATATATTGCGTGTATATATAGTGTATACAGTGATGTAGAAGTGCTCACACTAGCGTGACCATAAGTCCTGAGTGACACTGGCCTTGACCCTCTGGTGGCAACTGTGTCACTGGGTGCTGAGAATTTTTTCAGCTCCATTCTACCCTCGTGGGACCTTCCATCTACACCCAGTATGTCATTGATCATATAGCACAAGACCATACATACAGTCCTTTCCTTATGCTGAACAATGCCTTCTGTCTCTGGCATCTGGGAAGTTCTCGGTAAGATCCTACTCAAGCCCCAGTCACCTGATCCTGATTTCAGATCTGCTCAGAAAGCAGGGCTGTTGAAGAAGAGGGTCAGGGTGGCCTTTGAAGGAACTTTAGGGGTTTCCCTCATAAAAATAGGAAAGGGCTCATCAGGAAACCCCACAGATAACCTATACTAAGAAGACTTGGAAAGGCCAGCACTATTTCTTAAAGTGAACTCTTAAAAATTCTGGGGGACCTGCCTTGTGTGGGCAGTCAGAAGCCACTCTTCAGAGAACTGGGAATGGATGGAGCTATGTGAGTTGACTGAAGGACTTCAGTAGGGTCTGAAAGTGGGCCCCGTGGGGATCTCCTCTATTCTCCCACCCTGGACGTGTGCAGCCAGGGCACATTTCCATGTGGTCTGATTCCTTTTCATTCACTTGGGTTCCCAGTTCCTTCTCCTTCCATTAATGATAGCTAGTTCCTCTCCCCAAGCTCCACCTTTCTAGAGAGACTTCCAGTTACCATGACCAAACATCCATCCCCACTTGCCAGCGTTCATGCTCAAAGGTCTGCGTGCTGGGAGTGGCCTCAGTCTTGGGCAAACTGGGATGTTGGTCAGGCTGGATGTCAGATCCGATGCTCCGTGGGTGTCTCACCTTGATGTCACGACACGGTTGCTTGGAGGACCGTGCTGGGGAAAGTGACCCCGGGCTTCACTCTTCTTGAGGCTCCTGCTTCAGGGCAGAGGCTGAGTTGAGGATGGATTTTCCCAGAGAGCAGGCCAAGACCTGAGTGGCTGTGGGGTTGACCCAACTGGAGCAATGCAAGAATCTTTGAAGAAAGGACAGACACACAGACATGCATACAGAAACTCTGAGATCAGGTGGGCTGTATGCTTTGATGGAGACACACCAGCTGCCGCCCAGAAACAGGGCATTTATTTTATACAACCAAATTGAGGAGATGGATATCTGTCTGTCTGTCTGTCTGTCTGTCTGTCTTAACGAGGAAGCAGATCTAGCTTTTCCTGGTAGGAGGTCTCTATAGAGGAGCTGTCTCAGGCTGTTCACCTCATTGGGGAGAGGAAGCTGCAGTGCATACTTTTCTGCTCATACTATCAACATCTTCACAAGGGTAAAGGGAAGATGTTATCATTCCCATACATCTGAGGCATTAGGGTTTGTGACACAGCTGTGGTCACGTCCACAGCACATCCTCACCAAGGACTTCATCCCACAGAGTAGCAGTGAGGCCCCAGGCAAAGAGATTCAGAGGTAGGTCTGAGTCTGTCTCTCACCAGCACTGGGATCAGAAACTGTCATATCAAGTGTTAAGAAATGACTCCGTGGACAGAAGAGACCATTTTAATATGGCCAGGAGCTTGTACAAAGACATACACTGGAGAAAGGGCTAGCTGGCGTCTGTGGAAGTGGTGACAGCTGGCCCCTCCCTAAACTCAAATGTACAGGACAAGAATACAGATGGAGTCCTGTATATTATGTGCCTGGATATTTGAAAGCTGTAAACAGGGCTAAAGGTCTTAATTAAATATGTTCTATTTGCCTCTTGTCCGTGGTCTCAGGTTGGTTGACTGTGGGAGAGAAAGCAGCCAGCTCAGAGATGTGTCAGCTTCTCTCTGGCAGTTCCTGGCTGCTCCTGTGACATGAGTAACCTTTTCTGACTGACGTGTCATTTCCTTGCCCTACCATTAGGGAGCTCATTGCCCAGACTTTGGGGTTTTGCTCTTCTACAGCAGAGGGCACGAGGGAACTTGATCTCTTCAGACACTGGTTTGTCCTGAAGATGCTGGCTCCCATCTAAGCTCTGGTCTTCTCCACATGTCACCCCTTTGAGTGGGGGCATTTCTTTGACTCATCTTTCATCTCTGGAACTCTGGCTTCTTTCTCATATAAGCTTCATGGGGGACATCTTTCATTTCCAGTTTGAATCATTCTAAAACCAAAAGACGATCCCTGATCCTTCCTTAACCCGAGCGTCTCAAACCCAACCCAACACCACGTCCCACTGATTTTCCCTCCTAAGTATCTCTCAGCTCTTCTCCTTCCTCCCCATTGTCACTGCAGACATACGATCTAAGTCACTATAGCCTTTAGGGCAGTCACTTCCTAATGGCTGTTTCTAGCCATCACTGTCCTCCAAGGCATTTTCTACATTCAGCCGCTGTGACTTGCTTTTTTTGGTGTGTGTGGTGGGGGAGACAGGGTTTTTCTATGTAGTCCTGGCTGGCTCGAAACTTAATATGTAGACCGTGCTGGGGCTTGAACTCAGGGGGCTTCTCTTTCCTCTAGTTCTCCCTCCCTCTCTCCCTTTTTTTTTTTCTTTCCATCCTTTGGATTGAACCCAGGGGCTCACACATGCCATGCAAGCACTGAGCCACATCTCTAACCTAAGTGCCTCCTGGTTGCTCTTCATACAAGACCCAGATCTACAGCACACAGGCCTTGCATACCTCAGCCCTTTGTCATCCCTTTTGATCTCAGGCCTGGCTCACCTGCATTCTGGCTTCCTGTGCTTCCCGTGCGAGGTGATCTCTCCAAAGGCGGACCTCAGCGCACACCATTCCTGGGGCCCAGAACCCCTCTCCCTGTTAGCTGTTACTCATCTTTTAGGTCTCAGCTCAAATGTCACTTCTTCAAAGCCAGTTTTCCTCGAGGTTTAAACTAGGGCAGTGGCTTTCAACCTTCCTAAGTCGGTGACCCTTTAATACAGTCCCCATGCTGTGGTGATTCCGTTGCTACTTTCTAACTATAATTTCATGACTATTATGGATCGTAATGTCAATATCTGATATGAAGGATATCTCATATGCAGCCCCTGTGAAGGGTCATTTGACCCCCAAAGGGGTCACGACCCATAGGTTGAGAACGACTAGACTAGGGCACACCGCCCCATTAGATGTCCTGCTAGCACCAAGCAGCAAACACCTCTCCTTTATAGCACTTTACAGTGGTTGCAATTACCCGTGTGCGTGTGCGTGTGCGTGCGCGTGCGTGTGTGTGTGTGTGTGTGTGTGTGTGTTTCTCTCTGGATCATGAAAACTGCTTTCTGCTTTTCCTGGATTCTCAGTACCTAACTCAGCTGTCCTTTAGTGACTTAGTCTCATTTGAATCTCTGAACATGTGGCTAGTGGTCTGTAGGCCACCCCAGTCTTCTAACTGCTCAAATTGAAAACTTAGAGCGTTATCCTTGCTTCGTTTTTCTTATCTCCTGGCACCACCAAGTATTAAATCTATCTTCAAAGTCCACTCAATGTCTTCAGCGTGGCGTGCTTCCTAACGGAAGAAGAGGGTTCCACGGAGGAAGGTTTCTCGGCAATTCCTACACTGTGAACACTGCATTTCCTTACAGCTAAATTTAAAAGGGGGAGGAATGGAGTCTACTGACCAGGAAATGATGCCGCAGACCTCGCTGGATTCTCATTCAAGTTATTAAATAATAGCAATGATGAAAATAGGATATTTTAAGATTTATGTATATCATTTCTAGTCAGGTGTGTATGTGAAGTGACAGCAAGAGAGGGTCTGTTCACATGAGCGCAGGTTCCTGCACAGGCTGGGGCTTTAGATCCCCAGTAGCTGGAGTTACAGGTTGTTCTGAGCTACCTGACATGGGTGCTGGAAATCAAATTTTGATCCTCCTCAAGATCTACATGCTCTGTTAGCCACTAAGCCATCTCTCTAGGGGAGCAGAGGAAGCCTGGGGAAAACATGTATAGTTGACATGGGGACACCCATGAGCCTAAGACTCATGGCAAGGCCTTCCCCAGGTCCATGTGCAGATGTTGGTCCTGTGTGCAGTGTCAGCCACGGCTTTCCTTCTCCCAGATGCCCTCAGGTCACACTGCTCCCCACAGAGAACCCTACTGAGGTGAGCTGACCCACCTCCTCCTGTGCAGCAGATGCTCAGTCCCAGCTTTTCTGCATGTGTGCCTGCCTTCTTCCTTCCCCAGTACCCCAGGCAGGTCAAGTCCACAGCCGCAACGGTCATGGCAATCTCGATAGTCCAAGATAATAATAAAAAAAAAATCGAGCTGATGAAATTTAATATGAAGTAACATTTTTTGGTGTGATATGTGTGTGTGTGTGCGCATGTGCGTGTGCATGCACATGAACTCCCACATAGAGGCAGAGGATGTTATCAGGTATCTTTATGGTGCTCCACTTAGCTTTTGAGTCAAACTCCCTTGCTGAGTCTGGAACTCACTGTCTAGGCTGGCTGGCTAGTGAGTTATGGGGGTCCCATCTGTCTCTATCTCCCCAGAACTAGGACAAGAGGCATGCAGCTTTTTTCTTTTTAAATATTCATAGCAGCTTTATTCATAATAGCCCGAAACTGGAAACAACCCAGATGTCCCTCAACCTAAGAATGGATAATGTGGTCATTTACATACTGGAATATTACTCAACTATTAAAAACAATGACATCATGGAATTTGCAGGCAATGGACGAAACTAGAAAAGATCATCCTGAGTGAGGTATCCCAGACCCAGGAAGACAAACATGGTATATACTCACTTATAAGTGGATATTAGCTTTAAAAGTAAAGAATAACCATGCTACAACCCATAGACCCAAAGTAGCTAAGTTAGCAGGAGGGCTCAAGGTGGGGACGCACAAATCTCACTGAGAAGGGGAAATAGGATAGACATCATGGGTGGATTCATGGAGGAGGCCAGGGGGGGAGGGGCAGGGATGAGAACAGGAGGGATCCGGTGAGGGGATGTCTTAGGGTTCATTGCTACGGAAAGACAGCATGACCATGGCAACTCTTATGAAGAAAAACCTTTACTTTGGGGCTGGATTTCAGTTTCAGAGGTTTAGTCAATTATCATCACGGTGGGAAGCATGGTAGTGTGCGGGCAGACATGGTGCTGGAGGAGCCCAGAGTTCTACATCTTGAACCACAGGGGCATGCAGCTTTTTATACGGGTGCTGAGAAGCCAAAGTCAGGATGTCAGGCTTGAGTGGCAAGCACTTTATTGAGAAGTCTTCCAAGCTGGAAACTATTAATTTTAAAACATTTTTTAGACTTAATTATCTTAAGTATATGAGTGTTTTGCCTGCAGGTATGTATGTATGGACACCACCACACACATTCCTAGTGCCTGAAAGGGCCGGAAGAAGGACTTCAGAACTCCTGGATATGTAGTTACAGATGGTTGTGAGCCACCATGTGGGTGCTGGGAATCGAACCTAGGTCCTCTGAAAGAGCAGCCAGTGCTCTAAACTGCTGAGCCATCTCTCCAGCCCCCTACTTACTTTTTAGAATGAGCATAGAGGCGTTAGTATATATGGCATCATATGCTGTGTAGGTCCTGCTTCAGTGGAGAGGGAGAGCAAGACAGGGTACAGCTAAACTGTGATTGTTGTTGAGTTACTGGCATGGGATTATGGGTAGATGGGAGCTGCACATTTGAAAATGTCCACATCAAAAGATCTAAAAATATATGTCCAGAATGCGACATGTCCTTACTGTTTCTGCCCTGTCACCACCATCTCCCACCCATCCACTCACAATCTCTCTTATCTGCTCTCTTGTCTCCAGCCTTCCCTGTCTGGTGGTCTGCTCATGACGCTGCAGGAAGAAGTGGCTCAAAGGCTTTCTGTGCAAGACCTCCTAAGGGCTCTTACTTACTTTGGAATTTTTGGCACCTCTCTGACCACATCCCCCTACCACTCAGTCCCTCCACCGCAGGCAGCCCATGTGTCAGAAGAGAACTTCAGTGCTGTGTTAAGGTCCTCAGAGATCTGCTGTGTCCTCTGCCTGCCTGTCCAGGCTCACCCAAACACAGGCGTTTACATCCACCTACGGTTCCTTTATCCCTATCATACCAACGTGGACCTGAGCTTGAGGTAGGGGCTCTGTCTTCTTTCTTCTCTGGTTTTGAACCCCTGGGATCTCCGACTCTAGTTCCTGATTCTCTGTTGCTTTGTCAGCCTCTTTCATGAGACTTAAGTACCTGGAACATACATACATGCTGCCTCATGTATCCGTGGCCCAAGCCTTGATATAGTGCACAATACTAAGAATTAAGTATATTTTATTACATGTGGTAGCCCACACCTGTAATCACAGCCTGTGGGGAGTGGGAGGAGGAGGATCTTGGGCTTAAGATGGAGTCCAGGCTACACAGCCAGCCTGGGCTACATTGCCAGACTGTTTTTAAAACATCCAAGTCAAAACCAAACAGGCAGAAAGAAATTTCTAGTAATAGAACTGGTTCAGATTTTGTCTCTACCTACAAAGTTTTTTTTGTTTTTATTTATTTATTTTTCAATGTTAGGTATAAAATACCTATGCCCGTAATTACTTGGAAGGGTTAACTTTTATCAGAAGACGATTCTCTCTCTCTCTCTTTTTTTTTTTAAGAAACATTAAAAATATTTGTATTATAGTGTGTGTATATAATGACAATTCTGGGATTTTTAAAAAAACACAGAAATAGTGTAAGATGTGCTTTCATTTAAAACCCAGGTGTGGGGATGAGGGGCTGCTTTGGACTGTCTGCGGCAGCTGACTATGATTTGCCCCATGCTCTAGCACAGGCACGGTTTTGCCAGTTGCAGAGAGTATCTAAAATTGTGTGATGTTTGGAGTTCTGGGAATTTTTCAGAAGGTATACCAGTGCTAGGGCCCTGAGAGGTGGGGTTCACAGAGAGAGGTTGGTGGTTCACAGGGGTTGGATGTGGTTTGCTAGTGGTCATGCTCAAAGAAGAAATAAAAGGAAAGAACTCAGATTCAGGGATCTCTTTCCCCTCTATCCTTCTTTTGCTCCTATCAAGTGGTAGGAGGTGAAGCCTGGGAGATAAAGTGTGGGAAAAAGAAGAATCTACAAAGCAGCAAAGACCACCTCTGTGTGTGTGTGTGTGTGTGTGTGTGTGTGTGTACATGGTGTGTGTGTATCTGTCTGTGTGTGTGTGTGTTCCACCACAGCTCCTGTGGAGGTCAGAGGGCACCCTTCAGTGGGTCCTGGGGATCAACTCCAGTGGTTAGACTTGACTGCAGGTACTTTTACTAAGCCATCTCCTTGGCACATGAAAACATTTAGAAGAATTGTCACCTTTGCTACTGCTAGTTAATAAATATAGCAATTCTATTATGATTAGGCTTTTTATCCATTGTCTATAGTTGGAGAGATTACTGCATACCAACATTGTGCTCAGAGACCATACTGCAGTGAACAATCAGGGTCAAAGGATGTAAACTAGGGAGGGAAAAAGAATTCCTACCGGAAGGTAAAGTCAGTAGATGGCCAGAGTTTGGTGAGAGAGAGGGTAAAAAGTTCTCAGATATCTAAGTGGAGACATGCTTGCCACTGTAAGGGTAAGGGTAATAAAGAAGCTACACCAATCAGGCGTTGACTAAAATAAGCTTAAAAATATGTAGCATCTGACCGGTTTTAATGTGGGTTCTTTCTTAATCGTCACCAGCTCTTACTTTTTGAGACAGGGTCTCTCTGAATAACCCTGGCTGTCCTGGAACTATGTAGATCAGGCTGGTCTCAACCAAACTCACAGAGATCTACCTGCCTCTGCCTCTGTGCAAGAATCAAAGGTATGTGTCACCACGCCTGGCTACAGGATGCTTCACTGTTTAAAATGTTACACAATGAGATAATGCATTTTTAAAAAGCAGTGATAACGGTGATCAATTTTGGGGTAAATCTGGGTTGTTTGCCCTTCAAATAGAAAACTGATGCCACAAGTAGCCACTTGTAAGTGTAAAAAAAAAAAATGAATTTGTGCTGGTGGATTGTATTTGCCGAGCTTAGAACCCTCTTTGCACATTTCCCTTCATGACTGCCTGCATTTGCCATGGGATAACTGGCTAAGGTTAATGTGATGATTTGTATATTCTTGGAGCAGGGAGTGGCACCATATGGAGGTGTGGCCTTGTTGGAGTAGGTGTGACCTGGTTGGAATAGGTGTGTCACTGTGGGTGTGGGCTTAAGATCCTCACTCTAGTTGCCTGGAAGCCAGTCTTCCACTAGCAGCCTTCAGATGAAGATGTAGAACTCTCAGCTCTGCCTGTACCATGCCTGCCTAGATGCTCCCACCTTGATGAGAATGGACTGAACCTTTGAACCTGTAAGCCAGCCCCAGATAAATATTTTTCTATAAGACATGCCTTGGTCATGGTGTCTGTTCACAGCAGTAAAACCCTAACTAAGCCAGTTAGTCTGTGGCAATGGGATTCTTTTCATGTGAAATATTGCAAGCTGATAGTGGCAGGAGCAACATCCCTGGCCCAGAAAAGCAACTCAGCACTCAGGACACATGACACCAATCTGGAAACAGCTTTCTTCAAGCCTACATAAGTCTACAAAGCAGTGGTTCTCAACCTGCAGGGTGTGAACTCTTTTGAGGGTCGAAGCACCCTTTCCCAGGGGTCACCTAAGTGCATCAGAAAACACAGATATTTACACTGCAATTCATAGGAGTAACAAAATTACAGTTAAGAAGTAGTAATGAAAGTAATTTAATGGTTAGGGGTCAGCACAACCTGAGGAAGTAGATTAAAGGGTAGCAGCATTAAGAAGGCCAAGAACCACTGCTCTAGAACATTCCAAAACTGCACGACTTTGTTTTGTCCCCTCACTCTGTAGTGTCTTATAAGCATTTTTCTTGAAAGAGCCAAGAAAGTTCAAACTCCCTGCCTTGCTGTGAGACTGTCTCAAAGTCACTACAAAACAAGTAATGGGGATCCCTTTAGAGCTGGGGGTTAATAATGAATGCCTAGATCCAAATACATGGCTAAGCATCTGGGACTCACTAAGTATTTGTTTTCTGTAATACTTCCAAGTGAGGATCTCACTTTGAGGTACCATAACATCAGGCTTATCCCCAACACTTACCAGAAGTATTTGATGTCTCTCATTCGGATTTCCCCGCCTCCCCCTCCAATTGGTGGCTCTGGTTGGCCTGAATTCATTATGTAGACTAGCTGGCTTGAAACTCAGTTTTGCCTGCCTCTGCCTCCTGAGTGCTGGGATTAAATGAATCTGCCACCATGTCTGGTACCTATTTTAATATCACAGTTTATGAGTCCTAAGCATGTAGGTTCCATGAAATATAAGCAAGGAAACAGTCATATTGAATGAGTGTTGTATGTAACAAAGCCATGACTCACAAAGATGAAATAGCTGCACAGAAGAATTTACAGTAAGTCATTTAAAAAAGAGACTTAATGTAGGAATAAGCTATTTTAATCAAGCAAAACAAATTTATATTCATTATTTCTAAAAATAAAATTAGACCTTCTCAACCCTTAACATCTGCATTTAATCATATTTCCTAACCAAAATACAGATGCTAAGACAGCAAGTTACAGTATATCTTGTACGGCATACAGTATGTCCACTGTTTACACTTCAGTTCTACTTGGTCGTTACGTACTCGATGCAAACTTAAACACCACTCATAACATTTATACAGTCAACAACAACAAAAACATAACCAGTTGTCTTAAAATGGCTCTTCTAAAAATTGTATAGAATGTACAGAATTACAAAGTCAAGTATTTTATCAAAATATACACCCCCTCCCTGAAACTAACACAAGCTATCAACATTTTAAACGAATAATACAATTATAGAAAATATTTTCAAAATTATTTGTATGTATAAATATTCTGCCATATTTACTTTGGTCTAGAATTATCAGCATATGAGTCCACTTAAAAAATATCCACATATAAGGGCCAGGAGACATCGATACATATAATTATATTTGTAGTTAAATCAAAACAACTTAAATCCATAATTTTTTTATAATTATAATTGAAATAAAACAAATTAGTGGATCACAGGGTTGCTTGTCATCTAGTTATTAATTCAAAAGTGATTTTCATAAGCCCTTTGTGACTCAACAAAACTCAAATGGTGTGGGTGTACATATATACAACGGACAAAACAAAGCTCAATTTGCTTGTAGTTCCCCATCTCCTCTAGTATATAATACTGTATGTAGGTGAACATAGATGAGCAAATGATAAATGCAGATACATACTGGGGTTAACAGCAAAGTGCTACAGTATCAAAGGTCACCTTGAATCATGTCCTTGTTCGTTCTGGGTGTTTAAATCTTTTCTTACCTACCCCAAGCCACCCTAAGCCTTCTTCATGGAGACACCACAACATTTGGTGCGAAAAAGAGGAGTCCTTTGACAACCTTCCAGCCTTGGCTTCCCATCTACTAAATCCAGTGAACAGGAATGGCTGCTTGAACTCTTCTGAATTTTGCCCATCCTGGGCCTGGAAGGGCAGGGCGTGCTCTGCCTCCTTGCTATTCAGGCAGTTTTAACAGTAAGAATCTTTTGAGTTCCAGCTCTCCAGGATCCTAGTTCACAGGAAAAAAAATACTTGTAGGGCAAGCAGACTTTGGAGGGCAAGCAGACTTTGGAGGGCAATGTTGATAGTCATGTTAATATAAAAATTATTTAGAAATGTAAGTGGGGCTAATGTCTGCAGACACAAGGACAGCGCATCTGGCTTCATGGATGCTTCTGAGTTCTGTCTGTCCTGACAGAGCCCTGTCCTTCCACATTCTATCTCCCCATCCCTCAGAAACAGTGCTGCTGTTAGAGGCAAAGGAGGTCACCAGGTCCCCTTGTCTCCATGTTATCAGTGGGGGACAAGAGCCTGTTGTTAACTACTATGTGGGCTGCATTATCTCCAAGAATGTGTAAAATTGAGGAATTAGGCTTTCTGCCATTTCCAAGTGCCTGAGACTTGATTACCACAGAGGTGTGTCTTGCTCTCAACCTTTTGCATGCTGCTTCAGCGGAATGGGAGATATCAGGATTATCTGACCCCTTAAGTCTGGGTGGGGTAGCCCCCCACATCCATGGCCTTGGGAGGACTGGAAGACTGCAGAGAGTTCTGAAGAATCTGACCATTCTTCATTCTCTGAGGTGAGGCCACTGCAGAGGATTATATGGCCTAGGTAAGTCAGGTAAGTCTGGGAAGGCTTTCCCCGTAGATAAGGCATGACCTATGTTCTGTGTGACTTGAGTGGACCAGTTCTAATAACAGCTCAGCCGTACTTCAAGGGAACAGCACAGCACTCCATTGAGCAGCACACACATGCTCGCCAGTCAGATTCCAAGTGCTCTACTGATTTCTACAGTGGTCCTCATTCTCTGAGGCCTATTGCTCGTTAGGATTCTCTACAAGGGACATATAGACAGCTAAAAGTTATAGTGATTCATATATGTATTTTACAAGGTTTATGTTGCAGAAAAGTATTTCTAGATGACATGTGAATGTCCTACTTTAGGTTATCCATTACATATTTTCAGTTATATTGTTAAGTATTTTGTAAATACCCATTAATTTACCAAAGATTAATAGTGCAGAAACTCAACGGCAATAAATACTGTCATAGCTCGTTTAGCACGTCTCAAAGACGCTGTCTTCATGATCCTGACCCTTGCTCTCTCCAGTGACTAACACAAGTTCAGCAGACCTCATTAGTGCTTGTGAGAAAGGGTTAAATTAGGCTAAAATTCCACTGCTGGTTTCACTGTTCAAAATCCCACAGCTAAGAACTTCATTAGCCTTCACAAGATACTTGGGTCATTAGAGGATTCAGCTATTTTGTTTTTTATGCATTCTGTGTAAAGTGAATGATAAAACCCAAAATAGTTGTTAGGATCCTTTTTTTTTTTTTTTTTAGTTTACACAAATGAAAATTAACACCCCTCCCCCATCCTTTGTGACTATTACGTGAACAAACCTAAGCTTAAAAAACTAAAAAAAAAAAAAAAAAAAAAAAAAAAAAAAAAAAAAAAAAAAAAAAAAAAAAAAGAAAGAAAGAAAGAAAATGAAAAAAGTCACAAACAATTTTGAAGACTTTTTAAACTGTTGTTGTCACTCAAAGGACGTTTTCATCAAAGGCTTTTATGTCATCCTTTTGGTCGCTGTCTTCTGAATCAGTGCAAAGCTGACTCTCCAAGAGATCCGAGTTCTCATGGTACGTGTCGCCTGTTTCCTCTTGCTTAGGTAAGATCTTGTATAAGTGTTTCTTCTGGTGCATTCTGAGGGCAGCAGCTGTTTTGCATATTTTGGGGCACTGGAAGCAAGCAAAGCCTTTCCCGTCATGCTCCCGGACGTGCCTCCGTTCGTGGTTCCGTTTGGTGGACAGATACAAGAAACCCTGAAAGCAGAACTGACAGTGGTAACGCTTCTCCCCAGTGTGGATTCTCTCGTGGATCTTGAGCGTCTCGTTGAGTGTGAAAGCCTTGTTACAATACTGACAGATGAACTCCTTCACGCCCAGGTGTATGCGTTCATGCTTCTGCAGGTTCCCCTGCATCGAGAAGCACCGCCCACAGGTCTTGCACTGGTAAGGCTTCTCTCCAGTGTGGCATCTCATGTGCAACTTGAGCGTGGAGGAGCTCTGGAACTGCTTTGCACAGAGCTCGCAGATGTAAGGCTTCGAAGTGAGATGCTGGTGGGGCTTGCCTTCGGCTCCCGCCCCTGCTGCTTTGTCGCCGCCATCACAGAGCTCACACTGCAGCTTGGGCATCTCTTTATTCTCTTCTTCTTCGAAGGCCTTATCCGGGGGCAGTTTCACCTCTGCGCGATCCAGTTCGGCTGGGTATCTGCACCGGCCGACTGGGCTTCTGCTCCCGCGTTCCTTCCTCCACTTGACTTTCCTCATTTTTCTCAGCTGTTTGGATTTCTTCTTGGGCTTGTAGTTGTAGTATGGGCGCCACGGCTTATCGGTGGAGTCCTGGTCACTCACTTCATCGAATGCTTCACTCATCTCTACACATTCGGCCTGGCAAAGCCCAAGGGGGCTGTCCCCATGGGTTTCTGGGTCACTCTCCCCAGGCAGTGTCTCTTCCTGTATTTGATACTTAGGTTTTCTCCCTCTTCTGTAAAACAGCTTAGACCCAAGGATATGCCTTTTCACGATGGCTTCGTTCCCAATTTTCACTGTTATTTGGCAAAGGGGTGCAACATTGCTATCTGTGGAGGTACCAGGCAGAGCAGGTTTTGCGATATAAGTTTCAATCTTACTGGTTTCTTCGACGTTTGTGGTTTTGCCTGAAGACCCTCCATGATCGGCAACGTATTTAGCCTCCTCTGTTATTTCTCCCCTGTTACACGGAACAGTTTTCTTTTTCTCCTTAATGCTTTTGGGTCTGCTTGCAGGTTTATTGGCTTTATCTGCCTCGGGCTTGCTGTCCTTGATCAGGGAGGGGCTGACCACCGGTTGTGAAGGGAACTTGTGGCTGCTGTTGGTCAGGCTAGCAATGGCATTGCTGTGCCTGATCACTGACGAGAACTGGCTGCTGTGCACAATGACGGAGGGCACCGAGCCGCTATAGCTGATCACAGAGGCCGAGTGCTCACTGCCTTTGCCCACAGATGAAACACATGCGGGCTCTGTCTGTACGGTGGTACTGACAGTGTTTCCAGTGGAAGAAACCGACACCTCAGTTGAATCGAAGCTATCAAAGCTATCGACAAGATTGGTTTTCACTGCCTGCCTTTTCCATTTGATGCCTTCTGTATTTTTTACTCTGGCAGAAGTGGGTGCGCCCTGCCGTGAAGGAGTTTCCACTGGCACGTCAGCGCCGGCCAGCGTGTTTCTGCCATCTTGGAAGTCCAGTGTGGGCATTTCAGAGCTTTGCAGATTAGGAACGATGAATGTATCAGGGGCAGATTCGCCCCTCTGACTGTTTCCTTGAGCACTTACATAGGAAGAATTCCGGTAGCTCTTATAAGGTGCCCTCTTGCATCTCATAGGCAAGAGCCTGTAAAGTTTGTATGGATAGACAGTGGGCTTCAGTCCTCCATTTGCTGTTTTTTTATTGATGGAGAGTCTGTGATCTATGGCATGAAAAGACTTCTGATGGTTTTTTAGTATGTAGTAGGTCATAAAAGTTTCAAGACAGAAAATGCACTGGTACCGCCTCTCTCCAGTGTGCCAGATTTCATGTCGTGTCCTGTACTCAGCCAGCGCAAAGACCTTGTTGCAGTAATGGCAAGGGTATGTTCTTCTCCACGAGTGAACATTTGCATGCCGTCGGAGGCTGGACAAAGTCACGTAACTACGTTTGCACACGATGCAGCTGTAGAGCATCTGCCCGTTCACAAATTTCACCATGTGGTCCGTGTCCGACAAGGCACTCCCTGCACCAGATAGTTCGCCAATCCTATTTTCTGGTACTAATGATTCCGGGCTTCTGAACGAACTTCCATCTTGTCCAATAGTGGGGTAGTTTTCTAAGAATGGTTGGTTTCCTCCTGGCATGGGCACGTGGCTAGACCTCATGCAGATCTGCTCGTGCCGGTCCAGTCTGTTGAGGGTGGTGAACTGCTTGTTGCAGTACCTGCACACAAAAGGCTCCTGGGTTGGCTTGTGGAGCTGCATGTGGGCACTGAGCAGTGTGCTGCTGTCAAAGGACTTGGAGCAACAGCTGCAGTTATAAACGAGGGGCGGGGCCTCTGCTGTTCCTGGACCAGGAGCGTCAGAGGACTGGTTTTCATCTTCCCTGGGGAAATGGATATCTCCTTCATTGCTGGGAGGTTCTGAGTGTGACAGATCTGGAGCTGGCTGTGGGCTTCTTTCTTGATTCACCTCTGGGCAGGTTAAAAGAGGGAGTGGCATATCTTCTGCGGTTGAGTCAGAATCCTGGGTTTGGGGCTTTGGCTTTCGGCATGGCTTTGCTTTTGTGGCAAGAGCGTCACCATTTTCTTTTCCCGTGTTAGCAGATGAGCTGCTGTCATGTTCCCTCAGAGGCTGACTCCTGTAGGCCTCAGTGATGGACGAGACGGCATAAGAGTGCTCGGCAAGTGTGCGGACAGGCTCTACCTCACGGCAGACACTGGCTCTCTCCTGGCAAAGGCTGGCTGTCCTCATGGAATCAGACACCTTTTTGAAGCTTGCTCTCAAGTCCAGGGGAGAAAACATGTTATTACTATTTTCCGTCTCAATGATGGAAAATGCGTTTGTGATCCTTGGCCCATTAGTGACAGCTGGTTCTTCGTGCCTTTTCTCATTTTTTTCTTCTTTGACCACGCCCTTTTCAGTAATGCAGACTACGTAAGGACCTGGGGAATTTGAGAAGTTGCGGTCACTAAGGTCTTCTAAGAATGATATTCCCAGCTTTTTCCCTGCAGCTGCAAGATCAGTGACGGTTTCCTGTCTTTTGACCACAACGGTGGAGCTGTAGATATAATTAAGTATTTCTGTAAACACTTCGGCTTTCAGATCATCCAGCTCCAAGACGTGACTGGAAATACAGATCGTATGGCTCCAAAAGATGTTTTTGAAATAAAGACTTGAGGCGGCCAGGACATTGCTGTGGGCTTTAAACTTGGTGTCCTCCACGATGATGGTGACATCACATAAGATGCCCCGAATGCGCTGCTCATTTAAGATGGAGAGTACCGTGTCACTGTGAAAGTCGTCCTTGAAGTCCCTGGAGAGGGACATGACTGTCATCTGAAACAAGAAACAAATGGTCAGGGGACCTCCCATAGGTGCCTTGGTCACTTCTAGGCTATGTCTACTTCTGGGGAAACTTTTTTTTTTTTTAAACTAACACATAAGAACTCAGCTGGCTATCTCATCCTGTTGTTTTCCCTATGTCTTGGAAGTCAACAGAAGGCCAGCCTTCCTCCTGCCCCAGACTGTTGTTTCTCATGCCATTGCAAGTAGCTGTAGCTGGAAATTCTCCCAGGATTCCTTCCCCTGCCTTCTGCAAAGCCTTGGCTATGTGTATGTGTCCAAATATGGGGAGGGCAAGTTTCTGTGTGTCCAAGCAGAAAGGGTGTCCCCGTTGAGGCTGCTGCACAGAGACTCTAGAGCTGAGTGGATCCGGGTCTTTTAGAAGCATCCACGTTTCATCTGACTTCCGTAACACAAGGTCTTACTATTTTGCTCCAACTAGCTTGGGACTTGTTATCTAGACAAAGCTGGCCTTGAACTCAGAGATCCACCTACCTCTGTCTTCTTTCAAATGTTCTCCCCTGATACTCCATGACCAGGCTGTCACACGTGCTGAGTCACATCCCAAACCCTACTGGCCTGGAACTAGTTTATGTAGGTTAGGCTGGCATTGAGCTCAGAGATCAGTCTGCCTCTGCTTCCTGTGTACTAGGTGTAAAGGCATTTGTCAACATACCTGGCCTCATTTGATATATGTGTGTGCCCATGTGTGTGCGTGTGATTGTGCATGTGTGTGTTGCTGAGGACTGAATCCCTGGCCTCTACATGCTGGTCAAAGACTCTACTATTGAGACAGAACCTCAGCCTCTTCTATATGTTTTCAAAGATAACCTTGATAATCTGATCCAAACATAATTCATAAAGCAGAAACAGTTCATTGATTTACTTTAAAGGCTTCCCATAAGTGAGTGGTTCCTTCACCTGAGGGTTATCTGCTCAGAGAAGCAGCGAGGATGGAAGAAGCCATTCTAACTCGTTCTCTTCTGAGTGGCAATGTCTGTAACTGATCTGACCACCAGGGACACCCTGCCTCCTTTCCACACATGGCCTCAGGAGAACCAGCCTACCCTTTACTTGATTCCCCAGTTACTATAACCAGACTAGACCAGAGTTTTTAAAACGAACCCTGTGGAGTACTAAAGGCAAACCAAAAGGTGACAAGACAGTAGGCCAGGGAAGTATGTTTCTAAGTCTATGATAATTCAGTCTCATCACAGATTCCAAAGTTAGAACACTGAAAGGCCCAGTGGCTCTTGGATGGTCTAAAAATGTTATACATGTAGCATGCACAAGTTACCCTCTTTAGACTTGTTGTCACTGTTGTGAAATGTGCAAGAAACAATGGTTCAAAGGGTTTAGTTGACAGTAGAAAAGGCAGTTCATTGCAACTGACAGATGGAGGTAGGAGGAGGAGGAAAGAGAGGGAGGAGGGGGGAGGAGAGAGGGGCAGGAGGAGCCTGGGTCAGCCAGTTTGCTTCTCCCATGGCCCACCTTCAGGTGCATCTTTCCCTCTTATCCCTTCTGATGCATCCAGAGCCATGTGTTACAAATTTCCTACATACTTCTCAATCCAATCAGGCTGATAATTAGGATTGACCACCTGTTCTTATACCACTGTGTGGGTGGCGGCGGCTGAATGATCTTGTCAGTCTAACATAGAATGGTTTGTCACAATAGCAGCAAAGAAAGCAGGATGTAGGCAAGTGGGGACTTAGGGTGGCTCTGAAGGGGAGGAGGGGCCATTCACACCAACATCTGTACTCTCTGACATTACAGACACAGCACCTCACAGCAAACCCTCCAGAGTTCTCCCAGAGAGTAACTGATAGCACGGGAGCCTCTGCACATAGAGGACCCACAGCAGATTTTGTAACAAAGAGTGTCAGTCAGAAAGAAGATAAGATTAGATTTACGTGTAATCACTAAAATTTTTTCTAAAAGGAGTTTCACACACCAAGTTTGTCGTTCTCAGCAGTGTTACTGAGATAGAGAAACATGAGGAGGTTGGGGGTGGGGGCAGGGCGGGCTCGGCAGTTATGAGCAGTAGTTGCTCTTCCAGAGAGAAACCCATGTTTGATTCCCAGCACCCACATAGCAGTGCACAACTGTCCTTAACTCCAGCTCTGGGGAATATAATGCCCTCTTCTGGCCTCTGTGGGCACTAGACACACATGTGGTAGACAGACAGACATGTAGGCAAAGCATCCACACACACACACAAAATAAAAAATATTTTAAAAGGCTAATAAAAATATTCTAGATATAAAAATTTAAGTGAGCCAATATTAAAACAATCTGTAACTAGAGAGCTGTCACCACTCTCTGTGCTGTTTAGCTTTACTGACTATTATCCTGTGTGTGTGTGTGTGTGTGTGTGTGTGTGTGTGTGGTGGTGGTGGTGGCCGTGTGAAGGAGCACACATGGAGGGCAGGGGACACTTTAGAGGAGTTATTTCTTCTCTTCACTCTTGTGTGGGTCCCAGGGATTGAACTCAGGTCGTCAGCCTTGCCTGACAAATGCATTGATATCTGTTGAGCTATCGTATCAGCCCCAAGTTTGTATTTTATCCAGAATAACTTTTAAAAGCACCTTTTACTGGGCAGTGATGGTGCACACCTTTAATGCCAGTGCTCCAGAGACAAAGGCAGGTGGATATCTATAAGTTGGAGGCCATACATGTGGTCTATACAGGACAGCTAGGGCTACACAGAAAAACCCTGTCTTGAAAAACCAAACTAACTAAATAAATAAAATAAAGTAAAATAAAATCACCTTTTAAATATATAAATACATATATGTACATAGACATGTATGTATAAATGCATGGATGTATATAAACATTTAAATGAATATATATGCATATATTATATATTATAATTCTATTTTATGAGTACAGATCTAGAAATAGGGTGAATTATTCAGCACCCAAAACAGGGCACTAGAGAAAGAAAGAAGTGTAATTAATAACTATGTCAGGGAAATAGCATGCACTAGGACTCAATCCCCAAAAGATAAACGGTCACCCTATATTTACATACTTCAATATGAAAACAGAGTATATAGTTCTATAAACTTCAATATAAACATTTTATGTGTGTTAACATAAAATATATCTTATCTGAGTATGTCACAGGGAAATTCTACTTAATCATCATGCGTGGACTCTTCGACTGGCTTGTCTCCTGCCACACTACAGGTCTATAGAACAAATACACATACATGCAGTATAAGCATGGGCACCTAAGTTAGATACTTCCCCTGACTAACATGACTATGCAAGACCAGGTGCCTGCTATACATGTATAAACTTGTAATCCTAGCACTTAGGAGGCCGAGGCAAGAAGACTGTTAAGTTCAAGGCCAGCCTAGGCTACACGGGAGAACCTGTTTAAAAATAGATAAATCTAACAAATAAGCAAATGCAAACAATGAAATTATTCTGCTATACTTTCATTCAAAATTAAGTACCTTGTGCATGTGTGTTTACGTGTGTGTGTACAGATGCATATATTGGGGGGTTCACGGCATGTGTGTACATGTCTGTGTGGAGATCAGAGGTCAATCTTGGGTATTGTTCCTAAAGAGCCATTTCCTCGTGTTATGAGACAAGGTCTCTCAATGGGACTTAGGACTCACTGTTTAGGCTATGCAAGTTCCAGGGATATACCCAAGTCTATCCTCAGTGCTGGGACTGCAAACATGCCCAACTTTCTCTCATGGGCAATGGGTCTTGTGGGACAAACTTAACTGAGTGACCCATAGTCACAGCTCCAGAATTATCTACCTCATAACAAAACAAAGTTCTGTTCATTAGATTCAAACTGTCAGGTAGAGCAGTCCCTACTCCATCTTGGCCTTCCTGTCTCACACCCAGATGTCCAATGAGCATATCTCCCCTTCATGGACCACCTTTGTCACAAGCCCTGGAAGACCTCTACTTCCTGTGTCCATCTTGCTTCCTCTCTCCTCAAGCTCTGGTCCTCCTCCAGCCCAGAGTTCTCCTTGGTGAGCAGCTGAAGGGTTCAGAGCGTCTGAGACAGATAGGCTTGTTCACATGTATCTCGCTTGATGACTCCCCAAAGTGCAGGAACAATCTTGCCCGGCTCTGTACTCTCTGTAGCTGTAGCATGAAGTATGCTGGCTATGTTGCTGATGAGCAGAGAGCAGTTTGAGCAAATGTCTTAATAGACATACTGTGCAAACAGAGCCTCCTGAGGGAGAGCCTGGCTGTTTTAAAGCAGGTTTCAAAGGCCTCTGGGTTTCCTAAGGCATTTTCCAGAGCTGTGAGATCAAAACTGCTTTGTGATGATACAGAGTCTTATACAGAAAAGCATCATCTGCGGCAAGGGATCACAGGTAGGTGCTGGCACATCAGCAGACACCGTGCCAGACACACCCAGTGGAAGGAGTAAAAACTAATCATTTTATTAACTTTTATTCTTAAGGTGTGTGTGTGTATGTGTGTGTGTGTATGCATTCTGTGTGATAAAACAAAGTGGTATATGTAAAACACTTAAAGAGTATATACTGAGTGCTGGAGAGATGGCTCAGTGGTTAAGAGCACTGACTGTTCTTCCAGAAGTGCCGAGTTTAATTCCCAGCAACCACATGGTGGTTGCTGTAATGGGACTGATGCCCTCTTCTAGTGTGTCTAGTGAAGAGAAGTGTGCCCACATACATTAAATCAATCAATCAATCAATCAATCAACCAACCAATCTTAAAAGCAAAATAAGCCGGGATTCACCATGCCTTTAATCCCAGCACTTGGGAAGCAGAGACAGGCAGATTTCTGAGTTCGAGGCCAGCCTGGTCTACAGAGTGAGTTCCAGGACAGCCAGGGCTACACAGAGAAACCCTGTCTCAAAAAAAAAAAAAAAAAAAAAAAAAAAGAAATCATGATGTCAAATTTGGGTGTAATATTAAAGAATATCCACAGTTACCCAGAAAGGCTATTTGAAAAAAAAGTCCAGCCGGGCATGGTGGCACACGCCTTTAATCCCAGCACTNGGGAGGCAGAGGCAGGCGGATTTCTGAGTTCAAGGCCAGCNTGGTCTACANAGTGAGTTCCAGGACAGCCAGGGCTACACAGAGAAACCCTGTCTCAAAAAACCAAAAAAAAAAAAAAAAGTCTTTTTCAGCTCTTTATTTGTGCAAGATGAATTTCTTTATATACCTCAACTGATATAACATGCGATATTACAATCAAATGCAGGAATAGATGTAAAATCAAGCCGTCTTTCTATTAAACCAAAATTGAAGATATTTGACAAACTATAATACCATACTTCTCATTGGGTTTTGGTTTTTTTTTTCCACATAATCATCATTTTAAATGAAATGTTACTTTATTGTTTAATTAGGGTGACCATAGTCATTTTGCATGAGTATTTAAATACTCATTTGAATTTTTGAAGACGGTAAATAATGACAGACCTCAGATGAGCAAAACCTCTTTGAATCTTCAGTGATAAATGAGTCCAGGGACTGGTTTCAAGACACTTCACAAATGTAGCAGAATTTTCCCTGTCCAATTAATTTAAATATTAATACAACAAGAAGTCTGTGATTGGCCACGGAAGGGGGAGGCGGATGTAGGAGTTTGGGAGACGGGAGAGGAGGGAAGATGGAGGGAGAGGAAGATGATCCAGATTCCGTGTGTCTATAAATAGTCACATGCAACCATCCATAACTCCAGGTCCAGAGAATCTGGCACCTTTTTCTCACCTCTGTGAGCACTGGGCATGCAAGTGGTGTACAGACAAACATGCAGATAAAACACTCATACACATAAATAAAAAGAGGATAAATATATCCTAAGACAAAAAACTTTAAAGTTTTTTGTGCTAATCTTTGAGGCAACATTTATAATACTTTGAAATAATTTCTGCCTCCAGGAAATTATTTTACTAAAGAAAAAAAAAATCACATGTATGCCTAAAAGAACCAAATGCAAAATGACTGAAAGTAAGCCCTAAAGCAGATGTGCCGGCAGACAGCGGGGGAGACCGGGAGATGGAGACGTGTACAGCTACACAGATGTGAGCTGTTGCATACCTTGACTGATCTCTTTGAATTTGAGTCTGGCTAAGCAGCTGGAGGGTGGGAGGTCAGGGGGAGGGACCACACAGAGCCCGCTCCCGGCTATCCCCAATGAAAACCGTTCTTTGATTGGCATGGCTGCCATCTTACTCTATACAATTTACTATTTGCTTGCATCTTGTTTTCTAAGTCTCGAGAACTACTTTGGTCACAACAATCTTCCTGCTCAGGTGATTCTATCCACACATTTATTTACAAGCCAGGCCCTCACCGTCCTAAGGTGAGGATGTGCACGTAAGGAAAGCAAGATGCTATTCTTAGGCCTTCGTTCTCAGACTGAGAACTCGACTTGGTGACGATGCACGCTCCACTTCCCGACACTGCCAGCTTAATTAACGCTTCTTTTCCTCTAACCAGTTAAAACAATTCTACCAAAATAGACAGAGGTAAAAATGGTCAGAACTATAGTTCCCATATAAACCATATGATTTACCATATACCTCTGTATAGGGCTTCCTATTAAAATCTGACATTTGGTGTGCATGTGTGCGCATGTGTGCACATGTGCATGTCTGTGGGCGCCTGTCTGTGCATATGAAGAGACCACCTTGGTTTTTGTTTTGTTTTGTTTTGTTTGTTTGTTTTTGTTTGTTTTTTTAAGGGCTAGGGTCTCTCCCTGAACATGAAGGTTACCGGTCAGATAGACAGTGAGCTCTCGATATTCCCGTTTGTCCCCCAAGTCCTACAGTTACAGGCCCCCCATTTACGTGCCTGTTGAGGACCCAAACTCAGGTCCTCAAGCTTGCAAAATAAATGTTTAATCCTGTGGGCCATCTCCCCAACTCCTGAAATCTGTTGCGTTTTATCGGTAAACCTCAAGGGCACGGCAGAGGAGAGGAAAGAGCTCTTTCCAGGGGAAGGCTGCTCTCCAAAGCCGGTCTGGACCCCGGCTTTCTAAATCCTCCCATCAGAGAAGACCAAGCCTTCCAGCCAGCGCTCAGGCAGATCAGTTCCTGACATAAATAAAATAATAGAGTTGGACCAACAGACAACGCTCTCCCCTCTCTCTCTACTGCAAGTCGTGTTCTATAAAAAGAAACTTAGAAATCAACCCTAACTAAAAAAAGAATGCTCTGTATGAGGGTACTGACCTGGAATCCTGCAAACGTCAACCTCACATTCCACATCCGGCTAGCACAGGCCTACGGAAGAAGGATCCACTGTGTGGGGTTGCGAGGCCCTATGGAAATTTTCTGACAAAGGGCGGTTTGCTGCAGGGAGCTGGCTCCGCCATCCCACACACATCCTCGCAGTACATTTGCTCACAGTCATGGTGAGGTCTACGTCAGACCACACGTGATGGGGTGTTAGAAACACAAGCACCAGATCTCAAAAACAGATTACAAAACAGAAGCCCTTTATAGCGCAGGGCTGCGTCTAGGGAGGGGGCACCCCTTTGATTTTGTCTTCAAAACGGGGCCCTGATGAGCTCTGCATATCAGGCTGCAACACACTGAAAGCTACCAGACTCCAGATCACACACAGTGTGTGACCAGGGAAGTTCGCTTTCTTACCTGAAACTCAAGAGTGACATCATGAGCTACTGAAGGCACTCCACATAGGGGTGGCTGGCTGGGGCAGTCTCACCCGTTATGGTGTGTGGGCAAACAACAGGTCTCCAGGCTTGCCGTTGCGTGCACAGACTGTAAGACCGGGTATTTGTCAGGTTCGTGAATGAGGCAATGGGCTCAGCTAAACGTTTTGCGTTGCTTGTTTGCAAAGATGAAAGGGGAACAGGTCCATGGGTTCTTTGGCCCCCGTTGAAACGGAGCAGGGTTTAGCATGGCCTGCCTAACATGGGTTCATCTCAGGATCAAGCTTGCCCAGACACCTGCTGGCTTGAGAAACCTGGCAAACAGGCTCAGAGTCTGCCTCCTAAGCCCTCAGAGTGCTGTGTCCTTATTTCAGCAAATTCCACCAGCACTCAAGAGTCCCAAATGTTGAAAACACTTTCAATCTGAATACTGTTCCTTAGGATGGATTCCTGTTCTCTGAAATGTCCCAGTGCAGGGATGAGCCGTCTCTTAAGATAGTTGGTTTTTAAAGGGCAAATGCGGCTTCCCTGTGAACTTAAAGGGCGGGCGGGCCGAGCAGAGGATGGCCCTTCCTTTCTCACTCGAATGCCACCCCTGGGATGGTGAAGAGCTGTTGCACATTCTGGCTTCTGAACAAGAATGCACATTTAACTCGTGGCAAGGACAGGTTATCCTAAAATGGACAGAGTACCAACCGCTGCTTAGCTCTGAATCTGCTGCCATTGCTCCCCAACCTTCCCTGTGGATTCAGCACAATACATGAAATCACAGTTCATGCCGATTCTTCCTGAAAGTTGGTAGAGGGGGTGAAATTATACACACACACACACACACACACACACACACACACACACACACACCATCAAGTGCATCATGTGTCCAACAGAACCCAGTAAGTACATCACTTAGTACAGAGTAGGGGGTCAGCACAACCTAGCAAGTGAAGTATGTTGCACATAGTAGGGGTTCATCAAATGCTAGCAAACAGCTAGAAAACTAAGCTGACTGTAACCTGCCAATTGACTATGGGTGGAGCTGCTCACATACATGATCTTTGATTAGAGTACAAATACAGAGCAATCTGGCCAATCCATGCTACAAGCCTTCAGAGGCCTTTCCCCATCCTGGGAAAAATCCAGGCTTATCGGCAGCCTGCAGGGTACTGTGTTATCCATGGGGTACCCCACTCTCCCCTGCCTCACTTGTTCCTCCCTGCTCCACACTTAGGCTCTGTTTACGACTCCACCTGACAAGTTTCTTCTGGTCCTGGAGCCTTGAATGAACCCCAACTCAGGCCCTGCCTAGGAATGACTTCCTCTCATGCTTCAGGCCTGGCTCTGAATCCTGAGGCACATCTTCTCTATGGCCCCACCTTATCTCCCCTCTGCTCTGACCTGGACATGAAGTGTCTGCCATAGGCCGCTCTACATAGGACACTTGGTCCTCAGCTGGCAGTGCCTCACTGAAGGAAGTGGGCTGCTGGTGGCAAGGCCCCTGCTTTGCTTCCTGATTCAAGGCAGTATGAAAGCAAGCGCTGCCTGCCCCTGGCCACCCTGAGTTATCACTGACTCTTCAGGCCTTGCCGCCTGCCCCTGGCCACCCTGAGTTATCACTGACTGTTCAGGCCTTGCCGCCTGCCCCTGGCCACCCTGAGTTATCACTGACTCTTCAGGCCTTCCTTGCACACCCTTTCTCCCTTACATCGCTTCTTTGAGACAGTTTGTCTAAAGCAACACCAATTTATATCAGAAAATTAGTGTGTGTGTAAGTCAACACTCCCCTCACCACTGTTTTCATACCACTTCCTCGCCGACAAGTGCCACACACATCCTAGTCCCTAGTTATGTGCAGGGCCCTGAGACTTCCACCCTCACCACATACAAATACAGTTTCCCTATGCATACTCTAGGATGAAGTTTGACTTACAGATTAGGTACAATTAGACATTAACTATAATTGAACAATTAAACAGACTATAATAAGAGTTAGTTAGAACTCACAAGTTGCTTCTAGACCTTTCCATTTCATATGATCAGAGTATACCTGACCTTAGATAACTGAAATGGTAGGCCATCCAACCTTAGATAAAGGGGGACCGCTGTTTCCTCTTCACTGTCTTCCTAGGAAGTGGAGTGAGCTGTGGGAGGGAGGGACAAAGCCTTTCTACTCTTGCTGCATGTGACACACAGACGCCACTCAGGTTTGTGGAGTGAGATGAGAAAAGTGAATAAAGCAAAGATGGTTCAGCCTGATGAGAGACCCAGCCTGCAATGCCGGGCGTGGCGGCACAGGCCTGTACTCATCACAGAGATGGTAAGAAAGGAAGAGTGGGAGTCTGAACAAGTAACAGGCGACATAGGTTTGAGATCAACCTGGGTTACACAGGAAACCTTGTCTTAGAAGCAAGCAAGACAAAAATGCGAAGGTCTTCCTCCTGTGCTCTCATGTTCACCCACCCCCACGGCCTTGTGGTTCCACAGCGCATGGTGCAGTCCAACACCACACACAGCTTACACTGCTTACACTGACCACCCACCCATCTGCCTGATAGAATCCAGCCCCACGGTGCAGCAAGCTTTGACTTCATTGATGGGTCTTATGCCCCTGGAATAGGGCCTGACATGTGAAGGCCCTTAGTAAATACTTACTCAAAAACTAAATAATTTTTTACCAGGAATAGGTATATATTTATAAATCAATACTTCATAAAGATAGTTGTTGTGGACTACAGTTTTCATCTTCTAAATTCTCCAAATTCACTTTGCTTTCTAAGATTTACTTAATTTTATTTATACATTTGTGTGTACCTATGTGAATTTAATGTGCATGACACATATGCAGTACCACCTGAGTCCAGAAGAGGGTGCTGGATCTCCTGAACTGGAATTACAGGGGTTTGAGTACCATCTGATGTGTGTGTGCTGGGAACCAAACCTGGCTTCTCGGCAGAGTAGTAAGTGCTCTTCACCACTGAGCCATCTCTCCAGTCCCCAAATCCACTCTGAATAACATTATTTTTCTCAATACATTTCAGGTTGTAAAGCATTCTGCATATTGACTCATTTAATGCCCACCACAATCCTGGAATTCTACCAGATAAAATGAAAAGATTACTATACACTGATAGGATTAAATGAATGAACTGAGGCGAGGCTTGAGATATAGATACTGTATCATTGTCACGAACATAGGAGAGATGGAGAAACTGAGCCCATAGCAGTTACTCATATAACAAGGCAAGTGGTTTCTGATGGGGGATGGCGCTCAGCCTGCTAGAAGGAACTTGTTCTATACGCAAAAGGGCGCTAGGTCCAAACTGCAAATTTATCACACATGATCACTGCTGAAGAAGGGCTGTCATAACAGCCAGTGAGCCACAGGTCAGGAGATTGCTGAAGCTGCTGAGGAGGCTGCTCTAGGGACCCTCAAGTGGGGCAGTGGAGGATGAGGGCCAGAGCTATCCTCACGGCACTCTTCAGGACAACCAGGGCATCGCCAGACAATGGGTCTTGATGATGTCCCAGGCCAAGGAGCCGCCAGCAGTGCAGGTGTTTACAGCAGCTGTACCGTAGGCATTTTCCAAGTGTGGCCTGATACATAATCAGTCAGTGTTCACTGCACAGCCCCCAAACCATCTGCATAGCCCAGATTTGCTGGCCTGAAGGAAGGCGAGCTTTGGTGCTTCCTGTAACAGGAACGAGAGTATAGACTGACCCTTTCACTATAGGTCAGTGAAGAGGAGGGCTGCGAGGTTCCAGTGAGGGCGCAACATGAGATCAACTGTGGGAAGCCTCAGAAGAACACTGGAGAGAGAGAGAGAGAGAGAGAGAGAGAGAGAGAGAGAGAGAGA
>NC_034599.1:90136747-90171642 GCF_900095145.1 Mus pahari
GAGAGAGAGAGAGAGAGAGAGAGAGAGAGAGAGAGAGAGAGAGAGAGAGAGAGAGAGAGAGAGAGAGATTCTACATGGGGAGACCATGAGCTTCCAGCATGAACCTCCTTCATGAGACATGGAAGATTCTCTCAGCCAGAGAGGACTTAGACTCTTATATGTGGATGCTTACATCCTTACAAAGGCTTATGAGGTTTCTTCACCATCCAACCTCTTTTTCTGCTACTCTAACACATTCCCTTTCACGTGTTGCTTCTGGAGCCTAGAATACCTTCTAGCCCAGAATGCAAGCCACCCTGGTCTCCATCTGACGCTCCCCCCCTCTTCCCTGAGACCACTCACCTGCTGCACACTCTTGGTGTGCAGGCTCCCCCCTACCTTTGCAGCATACTGGTCAAAGGTTACTTGGTAGTGTATGCCTTACTACAGAGTAAAGATGCTAGGAGGGTCAAGACTATTTACCAGGTCCAGACTGTTCAGCTCTGCAACTGCCACTACTGTTTCCTTTATCATGGCATCAGCACTAGGCAACGATGCCTGGTGCCGTTCCCAGTTTTCAGGGCTCAGCGCTGGCAGTGTGGACATCTCTGCTATCTCCTGTGCTACTGGGGGGAAAACACACAAGTGCGAGAGAGTCAAGAAAGCTGTCTGACTTGGAAAAGGAAAAGCTCTCCAACAAATGATCATTTGGGGGATCTGCCTGCCAGGTACCCCATGTGAGCTGGGCTGCGTTGGACATGTCAGGGCTATCTATCCACAAAGACACTCTGCACACACAAGACAAAACACCCAAGTTTGTAATGACGAACATGATACTGTGCTAGCTTTCAGCATCTGAGACAAAACACCTACAAAAACAATCTAAAGAGGGAGGGTTTGTTTTGGCCCACCGTTTCCTTTCTGTCCATGTTTGGTGAGGCAGACATCTTGGAGGAAGAGCACAGAGGAGAAAGGTGGCTCAGTCACGGCAGCCAGGGAGCAGAATGGGTGAGCGGTGCTGGGACCGAGCACGCTGACCTACTTCTTCAAACTTGCCCAGGCTCCTGGTTCCCACCCACTCCTGGCAATGCCGTCAAATTATGGATTCGTGGCATGAATATGGAATCATCTGTGGAGTAAGCCACTGAGGAGGTCAGAGCCCTCGGGATCCAATTACTTCTCCAAAGCCCATCAGCTGGCAGCCACGGCCATTTCCATCCCACAGTAACAGTGCCACTTCTTTGACTTGAAGGAAGGAAAGGAGAAAGCAGTGCTTTAAGCTCTGTGGTAACATGTTGCTTAAAGCCCATGGTCTAGGCCTTTGTCTCAGATACCTAGAATGAATTGTCAACAGTTTTAAAGTTAATTTCCAGGCTAGGTATGGTGGGGCACACCTTTAACCCCAGCACTTAGAGGGCAGAGGCAGATAGATCTCTGTGAGCTCCAGGCCAGCCAGAGCTACAGGGTAAGGCTGCATCTCAAAGGCTTTCGGAATGTGCTTAGCACTGAAAATCTAAAGTTGGCCCCATGTATGTATAACTGATCTTAGGCGTGTGTAAAGGACTAAGTTTCCGAGTGGCCTCCTCCTTCTGGCACTCACCCAGCTCCCTTCAGTTCCTTTTAATGCCTTCTGAGCACAGTTCCTGCCTTCTTTACTCTGGAGTAGCTCATTTGGAGCCAGTGCTAGGCCTGTGGCCCACTTGTGGGTTACAGGACTTCGGGTGCCTGTGCATACCAGTGCTCGGTATGTGACTTACCCAAAAGACACATGTGTGCCAACTTCCCCCATGAGGCAACCAACAGCAAATTGAAAAATGCACGGCAATACGTGCTTCTCGAGGTGGTGCTCAGCATAAGGGTGCAATCAGATGCAAGAGCAGGACTCAGAAAGAATCAGTAGTGTCACTGATGCTACACCGGGCTTTGGAGTCAGGACGCCATGCCTGCATCCCACTGTGGGCTTGGCATCCTTCGAGAAGTTATGGCGTGCCCTCGAGTCAGAAGCAGACTCTGACTACTTTATGAAATAAATGACTATTCTCATGTATGTTTATATTGGATCCCCCTGGGCAGCTTTTCCAAGTAAAATGGCCTTCACGTTCTTCACGGATGCACCAAAAGCCCCACCAAAGACTTGTCTGCTGTCAGGGAAGATGAGCAGGTAAACATGGCGTCCTTATGCTGAACCCAACACGTGACAAGCACAGCTTGTGCCTAGCACCATTGTACACATTACATACATACATACATACATACATACATACATACATTACCTCAGTTAGCCTCGCTGCCGTCCTTTTCCCCTTAAACTGTTTATAGGTTTATGCGTGGTGTATATGGCAGTCAGCGGACGCCTTGTTGCGGCAGGGCCTACCTTAGAGTCTCCTGCTGCTGCTATTTAGGCCAGCTGGCCCGCTGGCTTCTGGGCAGTTCTCCTGTCTCCACCCCTCATCTCACTGTGATTGCAGATGTATGCCACTGCATTTGGCTTTTAATAGGGGTCCAGGGGCTTGAACCCAGGTATGAGACTTAGGTAACAAGTGCTTTTACCTGCTGTGCCACCTCATTGGTCCCAATGGCGATCATATTTTACAGTGATAAAACTGACTGGAGAGATTGTGGAGCTTGCATAAGACCTGGGATTAAAAATCACAGACTGACCCAAAACCTGTGATTTTCATTTCAAGTTCAAGAACATGAAGACAGAATAAGAACTTAGATTTAGGGGCTGGAGAGATGACTCCGCAGTTAAGAACACTTGCTTCTTCTGCAGAGGATCCAACTTTCATTCCAAGCACCCGCATGGCGGCTCGCAGCCATCTATAACTTCAGTTCTGAGCATCTGTTCTGCTCTTCTGACCACTGTGGACACCAGGCATGTATATGGTAATATGAATGCATGCAGGCAAAACATGCATACTCATAAAATAAATAAATCTCAGGAAAGAAAGAACTTATACTTCCTTGTCTTCTAGGTTGTGTGGAGCAATGTGCGGTGGGAACTGCAGTCCAGAGAGGCCTGTGGGGTATCAGCCTTCTTTCCACCACATGCTTTACAAACTGTATCCTCACCGAGGCAGGGCCACCGTGTGCCTCTAGGTGTACAGTTTATACCCAGTGGTAGCTGGGAACCCAGTGTTATGCTTGTACCCTGTCAGAAAGGGGCCATCTCTCTTGTATGCACAAAGGCACCCTATGTGTCACAGGTGGCCCGGGCAAGAACATATAAGGGAAAATCAGCATTTTCCATCACATTTTCATTCATTTTCTTAAAATACATAAACCTAAACATAATATGTGCCGGTTGAATATCACTTTAGCTTTTATTCTGTTTCAAGGCTGACCACCTATTGCACCTAACACAGGGGCTAGCACAAGGTGGGGCAAGAGAGAAGGAAGAGTGGGGGTGAAAATCACTAATCCAGGAGAGCAGAGAGCACCCCAATGCCTAGACGTAGTCTACTCATAGGACACAGTTCTACCGAAGGAGACCTTAAGATGAAGCAGGCTGGCACTGTAGGACTCTGACCTTGGTGTAAGGTCATCCTGGGTTTGCCATGGCTTCAATCTCTTGCTACTGCAGCTTCTTCAGTGGCCAAATAGCACTGGTGGCAGAACATGGGGGCTGCTCATGTTTCTTCTAGGCTGATGCAAATGGGCATTAGCAGTTTAACAAGAGCCTTTCAAAGTAACTATTTGTTAGCTGGTAGGAAGGAGGCCAAAGGGACAACTGCTTACATGACCAGCGCATTTCTGTTTACATGACCAGTGCATTTCTGTGGCGTGCATTTTCCCTCTTCCATGGGAGGCTCATGCAAACCTGGCTAGGGTTTAGGAATAAACACTCACAAGACCATTACGTTTTGGGCTTCTATACTCATTTCAGATAAGAGCAGTCCCTTCCCTTCCCCCACACTGTGTCTTATTACCTTAACTACCTACTTTTATACTCTCCCTAGACCACCTCTGTCTGCTCCTCTGTCTTCATGCAGGAGGGATTTTTTTAAAAAAAGATTTATTTATTTATTATATGTAAGTACACTGTAGCTGTCTTCAGACACTCCAAAGAGAGCATCAGCTCTTATTATGGGTGGTTGTGAGCCACCATGTGGTTGTTAGGATTTGAACTCAAGACCTTCGGAAGAACAGTCAGTGATCTTAACTAATGAGCCATCTCTCCAGTCCCGCAGGAGAGATTTTTAAGAGTGCAGTCTTGGGACATTCTAGCTAGTTCTTGCTTAAATCTAGGAACCTAAGACCTTAGCTGTTAGGTTGCAATTTAGTTTATAATATATATAGTATGTATATTGTATACAGCATATCTACAGTATATGTACTATATATATAGTATACAATATATTAATCTATTAATACTTAAACATATACTGTGTATATATACTGTATATACACATAGAGTATATATACCATATATTAATATAGTTTATATATTAGTTTAAGTATTAATAGATGTATTAGCTTGCAGTTTGCCCAGTTAAAAAAATTAGTTTCAGTTTGAGGTTTAGCACAGTTCTGTACTTTGTTGTCGATTATGCTTCGAACTGCCATCAAATTCTTTGGTTAAAACCATCAGCGAGTGCTGGTGTTAAGCAGTAATTCTAAGTCTTCTTGCTTGGCAGGACTAGCCTTTTCCTTAAGTGATAATCTTTCTCCTCTGAAGGCAAAGTTGGCCCCTGCCTACTCTAGTTCCTGGGCTCTGCTTTACCTCGGCTACCTTACTTGCTGTATGACAATGTCACTAACATAGTTCCATAGTTCCTTGGGCAAAGCCCTGCCCTGGTGGACGCTTTGTCAGAGCTGCTACTTGGGTTGGTTCGCAGATGATGACCAAAGCCCACTTCCGGTTCACAAGGCAACGCCCACAAGATGATGTAACCTACCCAAAGAAACTCTCTAGAATCCTTACCAGCTGGCAAACCCACTCCTACCACATTGTCTCTCAAAACAAGAAGGGTAAATTTGGAAAAAAAAAAAAAAAAAAAAAAAAGCTTCAACAAGACGGAAGAGTTTTACTCGGACACTCACAGGCACAGGAGGAGCCCACGCTGAAGCTCATTCTTCAGTTGCCACAGATTCCAGAGCTGGTCTGAGGCTGCCCCACTCCGTGTGAAACCTTCATCCACAGAAGCCTTCACCTCCAGGGACCCCAACTGCAGCCCCTCTCCCACTTCACCCCCAAGGGATCCTCAAGTGCGGCCCCTGTCGCGCCACAGCCTTTTGAGGTCTCTCCTTTCCTGACTGGAATCTAATTCCTTGAGCCATTACCTTGTAAAGAGTGTTACAGCTCTCCAGTCCTGTGGTTCACAGGCCTTCCTGCACCAGCCCCCCCCCCCCCCCCNCCCCCCCCCCCCCCCCCCCCGAAAACTGCTGAGCCAGGACTGTACCCTCTGACCTTGGAAACTGTCTGATGTCACTAAGCCTGCTTCAGCCTGTGAGAGGGAGCCCAGGCTGCTTCCGGAGTGCTGGATCAGACAGGAGCTAAGCATGCAGCAGCAGCAGCAGCCAGGAAATACAAGCACCGCTGTCTGCTCTATTTCGATTTTAGAGGAAGGTACTGAGGCTTCTTTCTTTCCTTGTTTTCTGCCATCTCCAATTTCCAAATGCCTAGGACTGAAATTTACAGTCAAAACTCAAAATTTCCTGGTTATTCTTACTCTGTTTAAATGTGTTCATTTGGTCCATTCCCGCTCCACCCGCTGACATGCTGAAAGCACCAACCACATCTTAAAGGACATGGACGGATTGCTTAGATGTGCCAAACTGCTTCCCGCTTCCTCTGTGGATGCTGCTGACTAACAGGCATGAGGGAAATGTTCTTGCATGCACTCTGCTAGTCAGTACTGTTTACCCGTGACTCCTTAAGACACATTTTTCTATTTACCTTTCAAAATAGGACTGATAAAGCCTCAGTCTCCTTCCAAAAGAGGGTGGCTGAAGGTCCACGGCCAGCATGCGACTCTGGACCCAGACGCACGGGATTAAGACACTAAGAACTTGAGGTAAGAGAGGTCTTGACCTCAGATTCAGGAAGCTTCCGGGCTGCAGGAACAACCTCAGGAGGAGAGAAGAACAAGGCGTCGCCATTCCTGGAGCGAATGACCTGCAGCTCGGCTGCTCCTTTTAGCAGACTGAGTGCAAAGCCATAACAAGCAATGCACTCTGCACTCACTGTCTCAGCAAGTGCTGGACCAATCTCCTTCCACCTCCATCTTCTCAAACCCAGTCCCAGCATCTTGTGATCCCAGCATTCTTGTGCTCTGCCCAGCTATGGAATCCAGACAGCCTGTGACTGACTGTTTCAGCTCCGATATCTGCTTACCAAGCAGAATACCTCCTTCCCCATCCTGACTCCTTCCAAAGGCCAACCTCGTGGACTCAAACACAGAGCAAAGGCAAGAGCCCCCGGCTGTATCCATCCTGCTGGTCCTACCGCACTTATAAACACTCTCATACACACCAACTCACTTTCCTTCACGTGATGTCCATGCAGCTATGGAGTGATGTTTCCAAAAGGTGAGGCTCAGGAGAGTTAGGCCAGAGTCCTAGCACCATACAGCTTACAGCAAGGATGGGATTCTAATCTTGGTTGAGTGGCCCTGGGTTTCAAAAATATTTGTGTGTGTGTGTGATTTCAATGTTAGTAAACATTAAACCGCTATCTCCTTTTGACTAGCATGTTTGATTTCTGGACTCTTAGCATGTTTGGATTTGCTGGCCAGCCTGTACGTCATCACCATGCTACAGAGCATGTGGTCATTCCTCATTCTGCTTTGCTTCTTCATTACCTGATCACAGCATTTTGTTTAATATGTTCTGTAAAATGACAGCAATGCCCAAGATGATTATGGTAATTATGTTAAAAATAGATCTTGGCAAGAAAATGTTCAGTCAATGGCATGACATATTACTAGTTATGCATTTTAAATGCACTCCCTAAAATGACCTACTTTTAACTTTTACTAACAAGTGTCTCAGGCAATACGGACTCAAACAACTATTCCCTCCTCTTGGCCTTTTAGACTCCTTCATTTCTTCACTCTGCTCCTCCTGGAGGCGCTGTCTCATAGAACAAATAATGTAGGTTTAGATCTTTCAAAGCTACTTTATTTAGGGTTCTTGACTGACTCAACCTCCCCTCTAGCCCACGGACCAAAGGTACGGGAGAAAGATGGCTAACAGGACAAGGGGGTTGTGGACCTGTTTAGATACCAGTCTTTGTTGTCAGGACACCAGCAGTCTAGCTCAACTGCAAACACCAAGCACGAATCAGAAGCGGTGGTGGAATCCAGCAAAAACCGCAAGGCTCTGCCTGCATGAGTCCGCAGAAGTCCAAACTCAGCTGGAATACCATGAGAAATTCTTTGGTGTGTTTCTATGAAGTGGAGATCAGCAAGGCATTGTGTGGCCAACAAAGACCAGCAAAGTGTTGCCGAGTCACAATGCAAAAGCGGCCTTTCATTGTCTGTGGGGGTTCTACTTTGACTCCTTCCAAACATCACACTCCCTCTCAAGTGTCTGTTTCAACAAAACATCACATGCCCGCTCACAAGACAGCTTCCACAAAAGCAGCATATGACACAACCGAATTTCCAAAGAAACCAGAAATTTCCACTTCATGAATGGGCTAGCAGAAACTCCTATATCTGGGCCTGAGGAGGAGGGAGCCTTAAGCTTAGTTTGGGGGATGTCAGGGAAAGGGGGAGGAGCTGAGTCCCGGGGATCCAGGAGGGAACACTGTAGTTAACTCCAGGCAGAGGGCTAAGCAGCGCAGAGCCAGGAAATGGGGTGACACATCCGGAGAAGGGTAGATAGGCTTCTTCCCAGGGCCTGATGGGAGATGCAGAGGTAGACACTGGCAGGCCCCAGACAGGAGTGTCAACGTCATGAGAACCTAGACGCTCCCTCTAGTCCTAACATTCTTAGCCCTAACTACAGAGTGGAAAGAAGAGAAAGGCTTCAAAGCCATCCGGGTGGGAGGATCTCCTAATGAGCATTAGAGAGGGGAAAAGACGGCTGAGCAGCCATTAACAGGTAAGGATCCCAGATCGAGTGTGGGAAGAGGATAATGACGCCTGAGTCCCTCTAAGTGGCCTTGGGGCCGCCGGAGGAACTGTACAGTGCACTGACATAGGGTGGGGGGCTGCAAATGTGATCGTGGATTTTGTTCAACTGCATGAAAACAACCGGCCCAAAGGAGCCCGAGAGGAACAGGCAAGCTAGCAGAACCACCACCTATTAAAAACCGTTTCTAGCTGTCACCCCGAACTGGAATAGCCTGGAGTAAATCTGAGTTTAACAGGAGCCCAGAGGTTTTTAGATCAAAGGTGGTTTGGACATGAAATTAGTAGAGTTTTATTCCCTACAGCCCTGGACAGAGTCTGGCAGGGCGTTTGCAGGCAGGCCCAGGCTCCTTCTGATCACGGGACATGCGCAGAGTCCTTCCTTGCTGCTTTTAGCTCTGGCTTATGACTACAGGGCCCTCACTTCTACCTTTCTCTTCTCATCCTTTTGTGTATGTCTCTCTTCTGTGTGGCTGCCTTGGTCATCTAGGACGATCTCATTTCTAGTTCCACAATTATGATAATCTGTGAGATCACTTTCCCAAATGAGATCCCACTTGCAGGTTCTGGGTTGTAGGCATATCTTTTGGAAGGCCTCATCATTCAGCCCAGTAAAACCGCCATGGCCATAACTTATAGATGAATGGGAGAAGGGCGTGGATCCAGAAGCTGCAGGCTGACTTCCCTAGCAGCTGACAGAGAAGGAAGACGAGGGGAACCATTGTAGAGACCATTCATGTACACGGCAGCTCTCCCAAGCACTCCTTGGTACTGGGAGACTCCATGGGGCTAAGAATCAGGGCAAAGGCCACCTGAAAGTACTACACGTTAGCAAGGAAACACCCACGAGTTAACAGAGTTAAAATGACCACGCCACCTTCTAAACGGAAGCAAGCGCTTTGAGAGGCCGAAGACTTAGTTCATTTTCCAAATTGGATTAATTTGATAGGAAGCTCAGATTTCCTCTCTAAAATACAGTGGCATGCTCCTCTCCTGGCCCTTATACTTGAAGTCTGGACAAGCCATCATGGCAGAATGGGATTATTTCCGACTTAGTTGTTTCCTTAGGATCAGGCGGCCATACTGCTAGCCACCAACACTGGAGTTAGCTCTGAGTCCCTTCTCACCACGTTCACTGGGAGCGGCTCTCCCCTTACTGTGATACACTCCCCTGACTAAAATCCTCCATTCCAAACGTTCCTGTTACTTCCCAGGCACACAGAAAGGCGTTCTGTCCCTTCCAATGTCGCTTCTTGGAAACCATTTCAACAGTCTGCAGAATTTGAGTCTCACTGAGATCTGTTACTCCAGCATGCATTTCTAAATGGAACCCAACCCACACCCTCGAAGACTGTCCTTAAAACATGTTCTGGTTAGCAAGCTGGCAAACTCGCCTGCACACGTTTGTCTCTGTGTATGGCAACGTTGCCCAAAGGATAAACTCACAGGCGTCAGGGAAATCTTAGGTGCATTCTTCCACATAGCGGGACTGGAGTGGTGTGGGAGGCAAGATCTCGGGTCAGGTCCCCACTGCCAGGCCAGCAGCCACACTGAGGACCAAGCAGAACTCCCCTGCAGCACTCTGATAGCTTCTCATCCAGCAGCATACCTTGGAGCAAATCTACTAGTGACCCACTTGACCCCAAACCCTACAGCCTTACTTATATAATGACAGAAACGTGCCTTAAGGGCTCAAGAGCCTCAAAACGAGACTGATAGTTGTAATAAAAGATGAGGGAAACAGAACTGAGCCTCCAACACTGCTTTACATGGGCTTCATTTTCATTCATGTCTACACGAGTGGGTTAAGTGGGGTCTACAGAAGCTACGGTGCCGGCCTCTGCTGAAAGGGGAATGGCAATGATGGAGAGGATGAAAGCCAGCGACAGGAAAAGCTAACATCTGCTGGGCGCTTTCTGTGTGCGAGGCCTTGTGCCAAGTGCAGCACATACACACACACACCACTACACACTGCCAAGAGCAAGGAGTCATTAAAAGATGCTGAGAAGAGAGAGGCGGCATTCCATACTCTGCAGTGATGGTCAATAAAGTGTTACTGGAAGGGGAGGGGACAATTCTGACAATTCCAGGACAACTCAGAAAGCCGCTGCTTGGCTGCTCAGTGAACATCCTTGCTAAGTCAACACCTAAATTGCATCTGTCTGTCGGGGGATGCCTGCTGTCCCTCTTTGTTGGTACCCTATCACCTGATGCCTGGCTCTATTCTGCTGCCTTGGGAGTGACAGCCCAGATAAGGAGGGACTTCCTCTGATGGCTTCCTCCTGGTACTGGGCAGCCTGACAAAGGTCGCCACATGTTCCTGATGCTTCTCTAGATAGCACAGTCATATGTTGCTTTCTGTTACAGAACTTACAGAAAGGATTTTGTTCACATGAAATGGGCACAGTAATATATGAAGTGGGTGACTTATATGCAGTTACATGGAGAAGGAAAGATCAGGGGTTATTACCTTTCCTTGGGTTGGGCCTGGGACAACTTCAAGCCAGTGCTCTATAGGAAAAGACTGTACAGGCTGCCATCGTGGTGGTCCTGATGGGCAGACTCAGACAGTTTACAACAGAATCCACAACTGACCTGGTCTGTGTACGCTAAGTCTCTAAGTATGCTCAGTTATTTTTCAAAAAGTCTTGGGGCTGGAGAAAGGGCTCAGTGGTTAAGAGTGGGTACTGCTCTTGCAAAGGGACCCAAATTTGGTTCCTAGTACCACATTTGGTGGCTCACAACCACCTACAACTGCAGGTCCAGAGGATTAGACTCCTCTAATATAAGGGGGTACCTGCACTCACACGCACCTACCCATTCACATCCATATTCCTAAGGAGCAAAACAAAGCTTAAAAATAAAGGCTTGCAGCATTAAAACTACTTCTTACCCTCTCACCATTAGCCCACGTTTAATGTCCATATTACCTCCCTGAACTTGTATGTATATTTTAATCTATAAAATGTAAGTTTGAGTTACTTCAGTTTTTGTAGCTGGTCTTACAGCGTTTTCTTCTTTTCCTACCCCCTCCTGCCCCGGTTTCACTCCCTAACACAGAGAGGAGAGAAACAAGGACAGAAAGTCAAGAGATCCTGAATCTATGTTTTCCCTTTTGCTTCTTCTTTGACCACGGCTACTAACAAACTGCAAACAAGCCCCTTAAATGACCAACAACTTTGCCCCTTGGGACCCTCGCATTTATACACCCTCTGAAAAGTCCCCAGAATTCCAAACATCACACAGTTGCAGAAACTCTCTGCAGCTGGCAAAACCAGGCCTCTTCCGCTAGAGCATGAGGCAAATCATGGTCAGCTGCCACGTCCTCACACCTGGGATTTAGACCAAAGCGCATTCTTATGATATTTCGGGGTTTTTAAAGGAAACCAAAATTCCAAAATGTCACTACAAATTTTATTCTGTTTCTAAAATTTCGCCTGTCCAGCGACTCACTGTCCTAACGTTTGAATGGTGACATGTCAGTACCCAAGGTTTCCGTGAAGCCTCCACATGTACTGTGTCTGGGTGACATCCGGGTTCTCCAGTATCCTTCCAGCCTGTTTGTTCCTATGAGGAAACTCCGAACACACGAATCCTGGGAGGCAGAGTGCAAACTCTCCTTCCAGTCTGTGCATCTTCAGGATGGGGTCTCCTGGAGCTCCAAGTGCTGATCGAACCATCAGACCCACCCATCCTCCCATATCCACCTTGAGCGGGTGGTGTGATGGGGAACAGGAATGGCTGAGGAACACACAGGACTTTATTTAGCTCTGAGGTGACATCATCCCACTGCATCGCCATGCCCTCCCTAATATGACAAGGATAAAATGACAGCAAGAACAAAGCCTGGCAGTTGGAGCTTCAAGACAATGAACGGGACAGCACAAGAAACCAAGACACAAATCAAAACTGCTCCTCTGAACAACGCTAGGAGGCCGGCTTCTTCTCTAGAGGTGTCATGGAGACACAGAGCTGAACCCCTTTGGTCTGGAGACTAGTCTGAGTGGTCCATGCATTGGGAATTCCTGGGAGACCGCTCTGGTGCTTTGGCCAGACTCTGCTCTCACCTCCTCTCTCTTTGCCTTCAACTGACAACCTCACACTTTTCATGGATTCCCACAGAGTTCTAGACCCAGGGTGTCAAGGTGCAGCATCATCGGTTCAGGACCAAGCCCTAGATGTTCGTACTTTCCCTATGCATACGTTTCCATCTCCCACATTTCCCATAATCCCTCCTCCATGTTTCCACTTGGAAGCCACCGTTAGCAGCCGTGATCCCTGAGAGAGGCCAGGTATAGTGGCACAGGTCTCTGAAGGTTCTGGGAGCCACTTCCTTCTAGAGCTTGGGAACCCTGGGTAATCTGCAGAGCTGCTGAACAGGCACACCGGAAGGTCCTAGGAGACACACGCATGGCTTTTTTTGACTATGGAAAGGCTACAGAAACTCTGGCCAGCGTACAAATGGATGCGTAATAGTCTAGACCGAGGAAAAACAAGAAGGAAAAAATGGCTGGGAGTGGAATAGAATATGAAGAAGTACATTTTGGGGTGGCTTTTGCCAACTCCACCCTGGAATTGCTTTCATTCAAGCAGAATGCATCAGGGATGATGTCGAAAGCCTGTCACTCCAGCACTGGGGAGGCTGAGGTGGGAAAATCATGAGTCGGAGGCTAGCCTGGGCTACACGGAGAGGTAATCTCTCTTCCACAACAAAACTCAGAATGCGTGTTTCTGGCACTATTTTGGTATTTAAATAGTTCCCCTGTCCACGTGTTCGAGAGAGAATCTATCGACATGGTAAAAAAGGAAAACTCCCCGCACAAACCCAAGCCATCACAGACAGAGCCGCAGGATGCTGCTGAGAGCAACTGTGCTTTCTGTCTATTCATCTAAAAATAACCTAAATGCAGGTTGTGTCACTCGAACACTCCAGTCTCTGCCCGTGCTTTCGTTTTAGAAAACACGCTCACTGGCTGCACAGTGGGCGGAGCTTCACTGTGTACTCCCAGAGCAGAAAATGGCCACCCGGCTGGGCCTGCACACTACAGGCGGGGCACCTTCTGGGGACACTCTCCCTCCAGACAGAGAGCCATCTTTTCCCACCAATACTGGATTTGTTTGCTGAATACCCTGGTACGTAATCACCAGAGCTTTTACTATCTCCCGAGCCAGGAAGACTCTTGGGGAAAACCACGTTATTTTTAATGCAAGACGGTTGTTAGGATTAAAAGGAAGACTCCTATTTAGAAAAGAAGAAAACCACGTTGGCAGGTATTTCTTGAAGAGAAGTGCAAAGCATTTTGCCAGAAATTAATAAACAGAAAAGTCTTAAAACAAACAAACAAGTCTTTTAATTGGGTTTCTGGTAAAAATGGAAAAACAAAACAAAAAGCAAAAAGACAAACGCTGAGAAATTAAATAGACACCAAAGGAGGGTAAGAGCTCACTCAGAAGTATGTAGGAAAAGATGTAGGAAAAGATGTGTCCTTCAGGTGATGGACAGTACATCTGTGCAAAAAAGTCAACTCGTGGTGAAGGGGGCTAAAGGCACTGCAGAATCGCTGGGCCTTGGTAGAAAAGAAATCGAAGGTCAGAGTTGTTTTCTTCACAGGCCCCAAGGGCAGTAGGGCGCTAAGGCCCAGCCCTGGAACTGACTCCGCTCAGTCACCCACATTAGCAGAGCCATCCCGCTCCTGTTACTTCCCATGAAAGCAAAGGTGAAACCCAATTCTGCCAGAGGAAGGGGACACATACAGGAGGTGTGATTCAACAAGCATGCAGACGGTGTGATGGTGACGCTTCCATCAAACAGATGTGTGACTCAGCACTGAGGCAGTGGAGAAAATGGCTATTTGAGTCATGTCAGGGACCACAGGACCAGAAGATGGATGTTTAAGCAGAAAGTGTGGTGTATTTGTAACAAAGGAAATCCTCATTTACATTCGGGAGCCAATCACAATCCTGCTAGAGCTGATGAAAGGCTTCTGGGGTCACACAAACACACAGAGCTGGGAAGGCTGTTGTGGTTACACTGCAGGGAGCAATGGAAGGTGGGGTGGTGCCATTCCGGATCACCCTGCACACCTGCGGAGGCCAGGGAGGGCACTGGAGCCCTTGGAAATGGAGGCACAGTCCATTGTGAGCTGCCGTAGCCATGCTGGGAACAAGTCTTCTATAAGAACGGCCCTGGTAAAGCCTTGATCCATACTAAACTCCTGGCCACCTCAGCATACACAGGATAGAACAGTGAAATGGTTGGAATAGATAACATTAAAATGAAACTGGGAGACAAGGCCTCCAGGACAGCTTCATCTATGTACACAAGGTTGAGAGAGGGAGGGACTCACCATTTATCAGTTGCCTGCCATGCTGTAGCTACTGCTCAAATGATCACTCAAAGTTTCAAAATAGACCAATACAAGTTTAGGATGGAAAAACTCAGCTTACCAGGGCTTCGCTCACCTCACAAGCCTGGAAAATGGCCCAGCTGGTTCGAAAGACTGGGTTTATCTGACTCTAGTCTCCTCATTCCAGTGTCTTAAGCTCATATGCTCAGAAAAATAGACCCAGTATTTAATAGATATAAGCTCAGAGGCAATGGAATTAAGTTACTGCTAGGAACTTTTTGCAACAACAGAAAGGTATTCCTTTTATCCCCCATTCATTCTTTTAAGAAAGATTCTCTGATTTGTCTGCTCTGAACACTCATACAGTGTTAATACCACTATCAAAACCACACTTAGCAGGCTGAATTTTAGTAATGAGAAGTGTGTCTGGAAGCACGCTAAGGTCAGCAATTTGTGCAAGATTTATTCTCGATTTGTGCAAGCTAGAAACTTATGCAAACGAAGCCACTTAATATTCATTGTGCGTATCACATTACCTTGCAAAGGAAAATGGCCACCAACACATACTGCACTGCTTGTCAGTCTCCTGTTCTTGGGCCCATCCCTCCTACCCACGGCCCAGGGAAAGCTTTGTTCCAGAGGCTTCTGGGAACGTTCCTCTGAGGCTTTCAGTTCTCCTGATAGGGTTCTTTTTGGCTCTGCAGGTCATTTCTTTTCTTAAAAGGCTCAATACTCAACCACACTCTTCCTATACTCTAATGGGAAACCTCTTCATCTTTTCCTGTATACCAATAGCTCCAGATCTGGCCTTCCCCTTCCTAAGGGGTTCAGATGAAAGGTGGCAGCTTGAGTACCTTATACTCAATGCCCCTAGGATGGATACAACTTGTCACCTCCTTCTCAGGGTCCCCATGGTACCACGGCTCTGGGAATGCTATCATACTCCTTCTCCAGTGAGACAGCTGACTGCCATTTCTTCTCATTTGCCCACTTGCTACCCCAAGCAGATGCCTGCTTGCTACTCTGGGCCTAACTATTTTCTTGGAGGATGGCGGTAGCCTTCTTCCTTATTTCCTCTCTTACCAACCTCTTCTAAGCTATGCACAAGGATAGGCTCCTCGGGTACAGTCATGACATTTCCTCGTTCAAAGAGCCTTTATGACACCATTGATTAACACATTCCAATTTCCTAGTTGGCATTCAAGACCATTATTGTTCAGCCACACATATTCTCCAGTTCTACTTTGCCCTGGATGCCTGTACAGACCAGTTCTAACTCAACTGGACTTAATGCTTTTCAAGGATGCACTCTGTGCTCTCTCAGTCTTCCTCTCTTCCTATTGCAAAAGCATCCTCCAATCAATTACCAGATTGTTTTTTACATCCTGGAGACACACAGACACACATGTGTATGAGTCTCTCTGTGTGTGTGTGTTTCTTGTTCGTCTTTTCAAGCTCTATCAACAGTCTGAGGGGGCAGTGTGAGTTGTTTTCCGGTTGAATTCTCTAGTCCCTCTAGTGGGGTCATACTTATGGCAGCTCCTTGATAAACATTTGCTGCCTAACATTTATAGGACTTCATATAGTTCACAAGCCCATCTGCAGATTCGTGGTCTCATTTGTTTTTGTACGAGACTTAGGTTGTAACAAGTGGCGGTCAGGTCCTGTAATCTGATTTCTAGGGCTTAATGCAGTTCCTGGGGCTGCCATTTGGTGTTCTAGCCCATAAATCACACAAAAGTGTTTGTGTGTCTCCAATTGCTTTATTTTAGAACCACCAAAGTCGTCTGGTCTACAAAGCCAAGAGACTGTTTTGAATCAAAAACTTCTCTTGTCAAACTGCTTCCTCTCCTCTCCTCTCCGCCTATGGGTAACGTACATAAATTTAAAATGGTCTCCATTGCAAGGGACAGAAACGGAAAAATGAAAATTTTACAGTTAGATTTCATTTTGAAAACGAAAATGTTGTAAATCAATCTCCAGCACCCTTATGTTGCTTACCAACAGCAAATCACTGAGAGCCGAACAAACAATTCTTCGCTAAAAGACGGGACATGACATCTCTCTGAATACCCAAGAATCTCAGAGAAGTTCAATAAAATAATAAATGAATCCAGAGGCCTTATGATTGTGTATCAATCGAAAGCACAAGTCTAACAGATGTTGAAAGTGGACAAGAATTAAAATTCGAATTGAAAAGCAAGAACTTTGAACCGTCAATGACTGTGGTCTGTCCCCGTGACCAGTGGCATTGCGCAGCTGCCAGAAGGAGCAGCAGTTAGGGAGAGCCATGACTGTGGGCTTGCCCACCAACTCTGCCTCTTTCCACTTCAGGTAGACTTCTGACTACAAGCTTCAGGAGGGCAGGCATTTAACTGCGAACTTTGTGGCTCCAGCAGAGACGGTGCAAGGCTGTGCCCAGCCCAGGAAGGGCTGGCTGCAAAGCCTCAACCCCATGCCCTGCTACTCCCACGGCCTGCTACGGTCTGCACATTTCAATCCCACGAATCTCTTCTGCCTCCACTCTCAGGAGTACCGTTGAGGAGTACTTTTTTTTTTTTTTTTTTTTTTTTAGATTTATTTATTTTACTTATAGGAGTACACTCTAGCTGTCTTCAGACACACCAGAAGAGGCCATCGGATCCCATTACAGATGGTTGTGAGCTACCATGTGGTTGCTGGGAATTGAACTCAGGACCTCTGGAAGAACAGTCAGTGCTCTTAACTGCCATCTCTCCGGCCCCCAGAGGAGTAAATTATTAACACACTGCCTGGCACATAAAGACACACAATCATTTGACAAATGGTAGCTGTTTCTGTCACTGCCTAGGACTTCGTAACCACCTATAAGTTAGGGCTTAGTGTGCTGGGCTGTCAGGACATCTGTGTGAGAACCGCAAATGTCTCCTCATGCTTGCATACTCTACCCCTAGCAGGGGGGCTCACTCTACAGCAAGTGGATGGAGAGGCTGGCAGCACATCTGCCCTGACCTCAACCTGCCTTGGGTAACAACAAAAACTCAGTTAAATGCTCAGGGCTTCCATCTTGTATTTGGGTCCTTATGGCTTGAGGAAGCCATAGATTTATCAAGACACACACACAAAAGTTATCATCACATCTACCAGTAGAGCTAACACGAGCTAAGCCTGTTGCCTTGAAGTTCTGTTTGCAAGCTCTCCCTCTGCACAGAGGCCTGGCACACCGTGAGTTCTTAATAACAGATTGCTTGAGAGTCGTGGAAATTTTGGAGTACACAAACCTGGCAGGTCGAACTCATGACTCAGTCACCTTGAGGAGTCTTTCCGAAACTGCCATTTCTTATTTCATGCTGACTAAGGAAAGGCTTAGACCTCAGTTACCTCAGAACACGCCAGCCTTAATGGAGTTAGCTTCTGTGCTTTGGCAGAAATCACTCGGAAATCCTTGGTTCTGAGCCCGCCATGTCTTCCATATCAAGATCTAAGAGAAGATGAAAGTGCAGCGATTCAGGACTAGTGTCTAGGATTCAGGACTGGTGTCTAGCATTCAGGACTGGTGCCTAGGATTCAGGACTAGTGTCTAGCATTCAGGACTAGTGTCTAGGATTCAGGACTAGTGTCTAGCATTCAGGACTGGTGTCTAGGATTCAGGACTAGTGTCTAGAATTCAGGACTAGTGTCTAGGATTCAGGACTAGTGTCTAGGATTCAGGACTAGTGTCTAGGATTCAGGACTGGTGTCTAGGATTCAGGACTAGTGTCTAGCACTCAGGACTGGTGTCTAGGATTCAGGACTGGTGTCTAGCATTCAGGACTAGTGTCTAGCATTCAGGACTGGTGTCTAGCATTCAGGACTGGTGTCCAGGATTCAGGATTAGTGTCTAGCATTCAGAACTAGTGTCTAGGATTCAGGATTTCAGCCGCAAAAGTCATTGCCGTTAGTATACGTGAGGTACCTTCGGGACATCGTGAACTGTACCAAGTGCTCTCAGTGGATGGGTAAACCTCGGTATCACCCCTCAGCTGTAGGGAACAGTTCCCCATTTTACAGCTGCAAACAGTGCTGTGAACCTGTTCCTGGAGGTCACACTGGGTGAGTGTCGGGATTCAAACCCAGGTTAACATCAGCACAAACCCAGATTGATTTGAGTGCAAAATCCCTACCACAGAACACTAAATCGGAGTCTTAAAGGCTTTTTTGACAGTGACCCATTTTATTACAAATGATGTTATATAAGCCAAAGGCTTCATTAAACTATGCTTATCTGTACTGTGTGCAATGGTTACTTTTTCTAGTCTTTTCGCACAATATATTCTAATCTTTAAAAAAAAAAAATCAGCAATGACCCATCAAAGGAATTCTACTAATGCGTGTTTGGTCTTGGAAAAACACTGGTAGGCCTACGATCCTAGCAGTCAGTCAACCGCTGCAAGTGGCAAGTTCGAAACCAGCCTGGGCTAACATATTAACCGTTCTAGGTTCCTTAGCCAGACCCTGTCACAAAACACAAACTCTGCTCTTTGATCTTAGCTACTGTAAGACGCTGTAAGTTTCTCTGAAACCACAACAAAACTATTCTTTCCAGCCGCGCGAACCAGAGCAAGTACTTGAGCTTCCCAATTAGGTGAATGGCCTTTAACCTTTCAAATATGCATACGCTACATAAACGGTTATCATTTAGAACAGATCATTACAAGGGTTTTCCAATCAGGCCCAACATCCAGAATGGGAACCAGGCACTTACCCACCGCAAAGCAGGAGTTATAAAGTGGAAGCGCAGACAGATTAAAAATCTCAGGTTATTTATCCGCTAACCTGCAAAGAAGTGTCTAAAGGCTGACTGTTGAATTGTCCCAACGGACAGACGGCTGCTGCAGGAGCAGGAGGCCGAGGCTGCAACCCCTGGAGGCAGGGCCCTCCCTGCCTTTGAACGTCCGGTTCAATTCCAGGGGCTTGGTGTCGCACTAGGATCTCCTCGCGATCGGGTAGGGTCAGGAAGCTGCCCGGGTTTGCGCTTCAGGGGAGGGGAGGCGCGACAGTCCCTAGCCCCAGGTGCGCGTCACTCCCCGCTGCCCCCCTGCAGCCGAGCCTGGTGGGGCGGGACGCGGGCACCTGCGGACGCCGTAGGCTCGGCTCCACTCTGCGTCCGCTGCAGCCCCGCGCGAGCGCTGCCCACCGGCTCCCGCCTCCCCACCTCCACGCCCCGGAGACGCGCGGGTCCCCGGCGCACTTACGGGGCTCCGCTCCGCCGCCCGCGCGCTTCCCGCGGGCTCCATGGCGCTTCCGGACCTGCGAGTCCAGCCGCAGCGCCGCCCAGAAAATGGACGCCGGCGGCTGGGCCGGGACGCCCCGATCCGCCCCTGGTGCAGTGCAGGCCGGACGGTCGCTCGACCTCGGGCGCCGGCGCGCAGGGCCTCCGGGGCGCTGCAGGCCCGCGAGGCTCCCGCACCTCGGCGGCGCCACTGCCGCAGAGCCAGGCTCGCACAGGGCTGCGCAGCCACCGAGCAGGCCCTGGGCATCCGGCGCGGGCCTGGCGCACAGGAGCCCTGGGCAGTTTTAACCCGCACCAAATTCTGAGAACAGGGTGTCACCTGTGCTTTCTCATGGCTGTCAGGGAACGCCTGGATTATTTCCCACCATGGTCTAAGAACTGTTTCATGCAATGAAAAAAATAAAAGCCACCGACTGCCCGCTGACATCCTTCCCACACAGATTCGCAGTGCGGCACCTACTGCGTTATGCACACCTAAGTGCAGGTGTTTGTTTTGAACCATCCAGCATTGAGGCTTCAGGGTTTTTTGTTGTTTTGTTTTGTTTTGTTGCTTGTTTGTTTGTCCTTTGGAAAAAGACTCGCTCCCTGGTGAAACCTTAAGGTTTTGAAAAAGGGTATTTTCCTGGAATACAGTACTTGCCATTTATGCACCCCAGCACCAAACATTAAGAGTATGATCATTTTGGTGAGTTGAGTAGATTTTTAATACTATATGCAAAGTAAAGCCCCTTAAACGATGCGGGAAGAATGGTGTCGTTTAAAAAATACAGAGTTGTGAAGGCTGACAGGTTGGGCAACGTGCATACACATGTAACGAGCAGTTCCCGACCTTCTCAATGCCAAACACCCTTTTATTCTCTTGCTCCATAGGCCGGTGTTCACAGATTAACTCCACTAAACTGCATTTATTAAGGAGTGATTCATCTTCCCCTTTAAAAAAAAAAAAAAAAAAAGAGCTTGAATGTTTTTGTCTACATAACTGCCAATGAGAACTTCCACAAGACCTGAGCTAACTTGTTGGCAATGGTAGATACCAGCCTTAAAGAACAAAACTGGAGAAACTCATGGTCTAATTGCGTGTTTGTGTTTCCATTGAGGCTTTTAGAAACTCTGAAGATTATTTTAAAACTCGGGAAAACTGGTGCACAAAGAATGGGAAGTCTGTAAGCTGTATCGCTGTTGCTGATTCTCTGGGACCAGTGGGAGGTAGCAGGCAAGGTTAGTTGGCCTTTTGGATTCAGCAGGCCTGTGTTGACAGCCTAGGTTTGTTGCTATATACGGCCACATCTCTGACCTTCAGCTTTGGTACCTAACATGCAATATGTTTTAGTATTAATGTCTACCTCCTAGGTGGTTTTTAAATTGAATTAAATAATACATGTGGAACATTTACAGTAGCACCTAGCTTTGTAAGTGCTCTCTAACTTCAGGCAGGTATGAATATTGAAGGCTAACTATTCTGAGTTAGGGCTTCTGTTGTTTCTAGTGGTTTTCCATGGGTGATCTGCTAGGGTCACTTGGGACCTATGACCTAAGTCTGACTCCAGGGTTTTCCGGGAGATGTCTTGATCAGAGCCTGTCACCGGTGTGTGACTAGTGAAATTTGGCTCTGGCTTTAAGAGTCAGCGTGTGGATGGCTCCTTACCTCTAGCGGGCCATCATGAACATCATGAACATGCATTTTTTTTTTCTCATGGGAGCCAAATATTTCTCCAGAAGCAAGCATATTTCCTCACATTGTTTTAAGAACCAAACCATCACAGCAATGGCTTGAAACTTATGTAATAAGCCAGTCCTTCAAAAATTTCCATCCTTCCTCATAACCAGACTCTCTCAATCATCCTTCTGAGTATGGGGGAACTATCTGGAAATTTCCAGAAACATCCCATCTTATCATAAGTACGCTCTTTTCTGTAAAGCTTTCCTTTACAATTTTCTTTTCTGAAATAACTACGAGTAGGGTTTTCTTTGTAATAATTTCCATTTTAATGCATTTTAAAAGGAAAAAGGAGAATCTCAGCCTTTGTCTCCTTACCCTCTGTCTGGTCATCCTTAGCCGCAGCTCCTAGCTAGGCCTTGCCCAGGAAGCTGTCTTTGTTTTCTGTCTCAGTTGGTTTAATTCCCACGAAGTTTCTGTTACACTGCATGGCTGTCTGATTAAGGTTATGGGCAGTTTAGCACTGTTCCCTTTTCTTTATAGGTCTCCAATGTAGCAGCTAAACAAGACGAAAACGTTGCCCTTTTAAGCCCACACAAGATGTCCTCCACAGGCAGCAAGGATCAAAGAGAAAGGGGAACCCTGTGGAGTGTGTGAAACTCAGTGTCATATGAGATGGACAGTGTGACACTTTCTTGGAGTTGAGCTTGTTTAATAACCTAATTGGACAAATTCATATGTTGCCTATGAGATGTGATGGCATTTGGCACTTGGTTTTGGCCCTGCAGCTATACATGGTTTCAATAATCTACAGTTTAAGGCCCCACCCTTTTTTTTTTTTTTTTAATAAAAAGGAACATTTTAAGCTTCCAGAAGAACTAAGAGGATGGTGATGGGCCTTTCCCTGTTTCTCTCCCTCCCTCCTGTCTCCCTCCCTCCTGAAGCTCCGAAGGCTGCAGACATTATTCTTTTAGCCCTATGTAAGTAGTTCAGCATTTCTCTTTTAAGACAAAATTAAGGTTCTAACTATTTCACAGTATGCATATCTTAGCTTTCTAAGAAAAAGTAATGAAATTAGAAGACAACATTAAATAGAAAATATTTTTCTGAAACTGGGGCCAATGGAATGGCTCTGTGGGTAAAGATATATACTGCCAAGCCTGATGATCGGAGATCGATCCCCAGACCCTTTCAAATTATCCTCTAATCTCCACATGTGCCACGCATATGCCCATCACACACACACACACACACACACACACCACACATTGTTTATTAGAAATTAAATAGAATATATTGACTCAATCTGGCTAGTTGGTCCCCAGGACAGATTATAATTTACAAAATAGAATCATCATCTATGCCTGTAGTCCCATTACTCTGGAAACTAAGGCAGGAGAACCATGATTTTAAATCCAGCCTGGGATACAAAGGGAGACTCTGTTTCAAAAAGAGGGAGGAAGGGAAGGAAGAAAGGAAGGAAGGAATAGATTTTCAAATATGAATCTAACCTGTGACCTACTTTTATATGGCCTAAGAATAGCTTTGTATTTTTTAAGCTTAAAAATATTTTAAAATTTATGTGTATTCATAATATGCGTCTGTGTTGGGTTTGTGCACACAGCACGGGTGCCTGAGGAGGCCAGAGGCAGGGCATCCTCTGCAGCTAGAGCTGTAGACAGCTGTGAGCAAGGTGGGTTCTGAGAATCCAGCTTGGGTCCTCTGCAAAATCATTGCCTTCTTCTCATCAACCAAGCCCTCTCTCTAGCCCAAGTTCTACATTCTTAAGTGATTGGGTGGAGTGTCAAAAACAATATTTTCTGATGAGAAATCATATGAAATTCAAATGCCATTGCCCATAATGGTGTAGAGACACAATCACAACCATACCCATTATAGTTATTATAGTTAATATTGCATTTTATATTTTTTTCATCGATACAAAATTTGTGGAAATCTACTTTTTTCTTTGTTACATAAACACTCGTGTAACATTCTCAGCATTTCTTCAACTCACTGGTTTTGTTGTTTTATTTTTTTTTGAGACAGGGTCACTATAACTCTACTAGCCTGGAACTCACTATGTAGACTGGACAGGCTTTGAACTTGCAGAGCTCTGTCTTCATCTGCCTCTGGAGTGCTGAGATTAAAGGTGTATAGCACCATGCTCAGCTTAAATAAAATTTCTGGGACACTTCTGACACAGAGTTCCTCATGGATCCCAAGAGGTGAACCAAACCGGAGTCGCTCTCACTAAAGTCCTGAACACTAAACTGGAATTAGGTTGGTGTTTGACCTTCTGAGAAAACAGTAGATAATCCTGATGGAGGCCAGCTCTGGCAGCCAGATAAGGAAGTCCCTCCGCTTTAAGGGAAGAAGCCTGGTGTGAACCTCTATGCTCCCACTCAAGCGACCTTATACAAGTAGGCTCTTCTTCCAGGCCTAAAGCGGCCCATGGTTTCTATAGGCCAGGTGCTGCCTGATTCACAGATCTTTAGTCAACACCAGCAAAGTCAACGCCATCTTTAAACTTAATTTGTTTAAGTTTTATTTCTTTTGTTTGGCATTGCTGGGGCCTGAACCCAAGGCCTTATGTATGCTAGGCAAACACCCTATCCCATAGTCCCAGTAAAATTTTTTATTTTTCATTGAAAGGAAAAAAAAACCTTCAGCCTCTTTGTGTCTGACCTTTTATAGACAAAAGGAGGCTAAGCTTCCCTGTACCTGAAAGCAATTGGTTTGGTTGGTGGGAGGGTCCTAAACCAGGATTAAGCATAAGTCTATAGTTGACCCCCCAAGACAACCTCCAGAAGGAACTTCTCAGGCCAGTTCCTTCAGTGAGAGAAAAAGAGCCATGCCTGGGGCAACCTTGAGTCTGGTTTGAATTTCTGGAAGAGGCTAGCAAGAAGCACAAAGAAGACAACAGACTAAAGTGTTACCATGCCCCCCCCCCCCAGCCTTTCTGCAGACTGAGCAATTCAGACAGTCAGAATATCCTCTGGGGATGGTCAAGGAGCTCAGACCACACAGGAGGAGGGAGGGAGGCAGGGAGAGAAGGGGGAAGAATGGAGGGAGGCCAGAGAGGAAGGAAAGGAAGGAGAGAAGAAGAGAAGGAAGGAGGAAGCAGGCTTTGAGGGAGCCAAATGCAGAGAAACACAAATTTGGGAAAGAGAATGTCTTGCGCCTGCAGCTTACAGTGGGCATTTTGGGGGGTACTATGAGCCATGATCACACCATTTCATAAAGCCCCTATTTCGGTTAAAAAAAATTGACAATTCTCAGAACTAAAATAACTCGTATTTCTAGATCCTTACCTTCCCTAACCTACTAACCTTTAGCAAAGGCTGACCATCATGGAACAGTTCGTTTATTGCTCACAGACATTCTTTAACCCACTGTTCAGCTTATTTCTCTGGCTACTCTAAGTACTGGCCGAACCCCCAGGCCAAAAAAGGGACATCTCCCATCCCCGTCCCCTGTTCTGTCCTAGGACTATATCCTTCCATCAAGTCTATGCTATGCCTGTGTCACTGGTCCCTTTCTTTGTCTATCTTTCCTTCTCTCAAACCTTGTAGTAGGTGCCAGTCTCTGCCCTGTAGCAATCCAACAGCACTTGGGCACAGCACAAATTAAATGCCCTCTGATCTTGTTTAAAAACACGGGTGGAGATCTAATAGGACGGGGGGGGGGAAGAGGGGGTCTTCTCTGGCAGTCTTAGCATGAAGAATAGAACCTTTGTAATTTGTTTGTTTGTTTTGAGACAGGGTCTCTATAACCCTGCTGGCCTGGAACTCACTATGTAGACTAGATTGGCCTTGAACTTTTAGACCTCTGTCTCTGTCTACCTCTGGAGTGCTGAGATTAAACGTGTATAGTACCATGGCCAGTTTAAATAAAATTTCTAGAATTTATAGGACTCTCCTGATCCAGAGCTCCTCATGGATCAAAATAGGAAGATGTTGTAAGGCTCCTTGATTTATCACCTTTCTGAAGATCCATCAGTGGTTGCTGCCCAATAGGAACAATCAAGTAACACAAGGCATCCAAAGACCAAGAGAGTGGCTTAGGGCTCTGTCTCTATGAAGCTAGCCTACACCTGAGGGCTCTCTAAGACTCTCCTACAGCAAGCCCTCTCTACTTTTCCCTTGTACCCTGTACCCCAAGGCTCAAAGGCAAGCAGCCTCTCCCTTTTGCTGTCTGCCCCCTTTGTTCCCATTTTCTGATTCTCTGCTCCCTAATCTGCCTTCCAGTTGAGCCCTCAGTCAGCCACCGCCCCATTTCACTTCCCAGATGACACTCCTGTGCTCTGCATGTGGGTTTCCCAACACCCTGCATACTCTGAAGAATCTATGGCATAGTTCCTCCCTGTCCCTACAAAAAAAAAAAACAAACAAAAAACAAAAACAAACAAACAAAAAAAAACAACCAACCAAACAAACAAAAACCCAACAACAACAACAACAACAACAACAAAACCCAAAAACCCTCCTTTCCCTTTTCTGGGTTGTAGAACTAAAGAAAAAAGGGGGTGGGGGTGAGGATTAGGAGGGCACGGCCCTTCTCGGATTTAACCACGTTCTCCGCTGGTGGCTTTTGTTCTCTCATCTCACTGACTTGTAAGGCCCTCCGGCAGGCCAGAGCCAGCTCAGTGGTGGGGAGAAGGGCAGCTCCGTGAGGCCTTAATTAGAGCAGGGCCTCAGACCTGGTAAGGGATTTTAATATGCAGAAGGAAAAGAAATTTCAAACTAGTCATCTGGTAGCAAGGAGCAGGGGTACAGGAAGGTGTCGTTGTGTTGTGTGGGGCACACAACGGAAGCCCCCCACGCCGTACATTCGCGAGCACCCAAAGTATTTAAACTGGCATTTTTAAAAAACAAAGCCGTTCTAGAAAACAAACTCCCTCTGCAGGCTTAGCACAGTGAGAGTGCACACAAATACCAGTCTCCAACCCTTAGCAGAACAGCAACAGCAGCAGCAGCAGCAGCAAAGATGTCATTAAATGAAAAGATGCAGAAGCAGCTGCCAGACCCAAGAAGGGTTTCATGGTCACTGAGATGTTTTAGGCCAGGGTGGTGACAATGCTAGGATCACCTAACAAAGGTGAGTGATCTAGCGACTGGGTTCAACTTACCTGCTGCCCCCCCCCCCTGCAAAGCTTTTTACAGACCTGTCAGACACTAGGCCTCCCCCCAGCCCCCTCCCCCACTGTCAGCTAGGCATGGCAGCAGCGAGCATTTGCCTGCATCACAAATTCAAATTTCTGCATTCAGGGGCTTTTCAACCTAACATCTGCTCGTGAATTTAAAAGTGGCAGCCCTTATTGAGGTCACTTGGCAATGTAGGCAGACCAGCTTGGGAAAGGGTAGACAGGCATACGGTCGCTTATTAGGAGCCAACTCTTCTTAGTAAGGTGATGAGAGAAAAGACACAAAGTCCAAGCGAAGACCTGTTCTTGACATTGGCTGACCTTGACATTGGCTGACCTTGACATTAGCTGAGCCGCCTGGAAACAGAAGAGTGGACTTCAGGGAACAGTAACAAAGAATTCCTTCTGAACCAAGAACGCTACATAATTGTGCCTGTCCATATCATTATCTAGCCTTCTGTGGGAACCGGACAGAGTCCCATGGGGGCCCTGTCATATTCCATTCTGCCTGGCTGAAAACAGTGTTAGTTCTCGAGAGACTACTCAACAAATATACCAAGATACGAACCAAACTGGCGAAATGTGTCTTCCTTCCACCCAGGACAGGCAGTTCTCTGCAACAACCAACTAGAACAAACTTGTCCTGCAGTAGGGCCGCTTCCCAGAACCAGTGATGTGTGAGAGGCCAGGCAGACCACCTCTGTGGTACTAAGTGACCTGCTGAGTTAAGGCTCAGTCTTAGAAAGTGCTTCTAGAACGTTCAGAAGGCTTTTAAGAACCACACGGTGTTTAACTTGTATCTCAGTTCATCTCTGCTCTCTGCTCCTCACGCCGCCCTGACCTGAAACGTGCTGGCACATAAGACCTTTCTTAGCCTATTAGGGTAATAGAGAAAACAGTTATATCAGTAAAGCCACAACAGAGACCAAGCTCTGTGCTTTAGGCATTCCAGACCAAGACCATTGATTGGCCAGTTGACCTTCCCACCATTTTGCCTCTTGGGGGGGAAGAAAAATGAAATGGAAGTCTCAAGTGTTTTGCTATGAGTTTAAATCCCAGGGTCCTTATGAAAAGCAAAACAAGATACTTTCCAGAACATTCCTTGCTTGCTCCAAGAGGCCATTACTGAGTTGATGTTGGGTCTCTGCCAGGATTGCATCACTCCTGGAGATGCGATGCCAAGAGTGTCACTCACCTTCCCAGATAGATTCGGGGTGCTTCTGGGGTCAGAGGCACCCATATCTGGTGCCTGACAGGTTGAAACCAGCCACAGGGCCCTGGGCCGCCTTCTCACAGCAGAAGCCTGACTAAGGCAGGGGCAGCCATGAAGTTGTGCAGCCTGGCTCCAGGAAGCAGCAGGGTCCACAAAGAAAGACCGGGGCGGGTGGGGAGGGGGGCTGGCTACAGTCTGTGTTTACACACTCACTGCTACACTGCCTCACCAGGTCCTTGCCTGGCTTGGTCTTTCTTTACCCTGCCAGTCTCTGCACCGAGGCAACAGTCCCAGGAAGGCTCTCCCAAACCAGCCATTCCAAAGGGGGTCCTCCCTACAGCACATTGCCCTTGCTTTTTAACTGTTAGTTTTGTTTCTTTCCGTGTTTTTGAGACAGTGTCACTTGCCCAGGCTTGCCTCAAACTCGAAATCTGTCCCCAGTGCTGGAACTGAAAGGCATGTACCAGTGCACCCAGCTACTCTTCCTTCTTGTTCATGTGTTTGTTAGTTAATTGCGTACACGTTTGGTTTTGCCCCTCCCCTACTGCCTACCCTGCCATAGTAAAGACGGGAATATGAGATACAAGCTCTGTTCTGTCTTGATTATTGTGGAATAAGCCCGAAGCCCAGTAGACGGCGGGCACTCAGTAAATGCACCAAGTGTTTATTTAACCTGGGGAAGTTAGCTGTTAGAACAGGTCATGTGGGACCAGAAACTCAAGGGCTTACTCAGCATGATTTAGTAATAAAGAGAAAGGTGCTAGGTTAATTTTTAGATTTTTTTTCCTCCTCACATATAAAAAGGCTGTACGTCTAAGTGGCCACTAGACTAGCTACAGGGGACCCTCAGAAAAGGCCGAGTTAGATTCCCATTGGTGTAATAGCTGGGGATGAAGCCTTGTGTTCTTACTGAACTAAAGCTTGGAAAAACATTTTTTTCTATTCCCAAAGAAAAAACAAGAGTTGAAAATTTTATACTATAAATCATTCAGGCAGAGAAGCCACACTTTGCCCATTCCCTTTGGTATCAGAACAAAGCAGCCGTTTGCACATTTTTCTCTCTCACGCCTGCTCTGGCCTGCCCAACTCAAGCACCTCAGCCAAATGTGTAAATGAGTCGGTTAACCGGGAGGAGTAAGTACCATCGCCCTCAGGTCAGCTAATCTAGGAAATCCAGTAATAACTGTAATGGGTAAGTTTAGAAAAGCTTTATGGCCTGGCAAACATCGCACCAAGCGACACACAGCAACGCAATAAATAATTCTTCCATGTACTCGTCTGTTTATTAGGATGATAATGGTGCAGTGTGTTCCCAACAGTTTTGTTTGGTTTTTCTGGCTCTGTGAAGTATATTTGAAATTCTGTAAGGCATGACTACAAGCAACACAAATGGATAATGTCGTTTAAAAAAAAAATCATTAGCTATGAAAATCTACAAGATGACGAAAGCATGCTTAAGTTGAACAAAAGGAGAGAGAGTCTAGAGTGTGGGATCTATCAGGCATCCATTCACGCTAGAACAGCAACTGCAGCTCATCCAGCGAATCATGCAGTTAAGATTCAGATTCATTTAAAATGGTTCATTTGTGCTGGTCTATCAAGATGGAAGACATTCTGATAGAATCTTCCTGAACAGCAAGTGTTTTAACTACAAATGCCGAGCTCACTATTTGTCCAGGAACAAGTGACAATCGGTCCCATCCTTCTGCAATTGTTAATGACGCTGGCCTTAAAATAAATGTCCATACTAAATCAGGTTTCTGACATTTCCCTGTGGTCTGCAATTTGATAGGTACTATGTTCAAAAGGCACTTAGTCATTTTAAGACCGGGGCAAGAAGCAAAATGGCTCCCAAGCAGGCTTGGGGGAGGAGGGGATGGAGAGGTGTTGCAGAAAGAAAGCTATTCTCCCGCAAGCCCAGGGAACAGAATCACTAGGTGAATCATGTTCTAATATAACTGAGCCACAGAATGATTCCAAAGACAATCATTTAGTTGGCCTCAAAACACAATAACAATAAACAGCAAGCACTCTTTAACCCATACGAGATCTGACCAGGCAGCCCATGCTGTAGGGAATGGAAGAGACTGTGCTGGAAACAAACATTTACATATTCAAGTCTCAAATTTCTTCACTTGGGAGCAGCTCCCAGAGGTTTCAGATGTGGCAACAGCTACAGAGCCGCTCCCATGAGGGCTCAGGGTGCACTTGTCACGGGGAGGGGAGGCCTGGGTTTGGGTCCAGCTCTACCCTGAACTGGGAGGTTACCATGGAGGGCTGAGGAAGTTAGAAGCAGGAGGATTTCTGAAGCAGCTTTTGTTGCAGAGGCACAGGTGAGCGCCTGAGAGTGAGAGTCCACCTCTTTCCACAGTCCTTGACCTGCATTCTAGAGCGCATGGTAGGGAAACCTTAATTTAGAACGAACTGAGCACAAAGGGAAGAGAAGGGCTGTCCTGAGCAAGCCTTGGTACAATTGCAGATGGAACTGATGTGAAGGCTTGAAGACCACATTTAAGAAACCGTCTAAAGCCAGTTCGAGTTCTGTAGGAGAGGACACACAACTATAGGGTTCTTACTTGGCATGTGTCTCCTTTTCTAAGACAGCCTTGTGCATATCTATTACTGCATTTTAAAATATGAGTCGGTTGCCAAGGAAACTGGTTCTGGCCCAGTGTTAATTTGAAACTAAAATATTTTTGAGGGGTTAGGCTCAAAGGAAAGGGCACATGAAATGGTTTCGAAAGACGCCGGGATTGGGCACTTGGAGAGCCACAACTGTATTTCTGCAGTGAGCCATTCTAAGGGCTCAGCCTCATTTAATGGAGCTCAATTTCAGCTAGGAGGGCCATGGAAAGGGCCATGGAAACGTAGCCTTTTCCCCTTTAAAAAACGATATAACTCCCCGCCCCCCTGCTCCATGCACAAACAAATGGTGGATTTATCATTGTATTTGACAAAATATGATTTTGAAAGATTTAATTTTCATCTTCCGTATAAAATACAGTTAATGTCCGCGTCTTAGAGATGAACATTTTTGATAGTTCCTTTTGAGCCTATTTACGCTTTTTGAAATTGTCTCCAGAAACCCACTTGATTTTTAGTTTCAAACTAAAATTGAGCCAAGTCACCAGACTTTCCCAATTTTTCTTTTGTCTAATGGCGCCACACCGATCCCACATTTGAATTTTTTTTTTTGAAAAAGAAATCACCCCACTTTAACAGCAGAATCATTTCATAAGTTTATGCTTATATCTATGCAGTATTTGATGGGAGAGGCTATTCGGTTTAATGCCATCCCCAAATATTACAGGGATCTTAGTTTTTCATTTTAAAAGTCACATTTTAATGCATCTGATGCTTTCCTGCATGGCTCAAGGAAAAAAAAAAAAGTCTCTAAAGCATGCAAATTCCAACGTACCTGTGCGCATCACTCAGGGCAGTGTTAGCATAACAAGACGCTCGGCCATTTTTATGTAAGGTGATGGAGACCAACTGATTTCTCCGTCTTCTTGCTCACAAGTTTTAGATGCGATTGTCACACACACCAAAAATCATACGCCGAACAGCTTGAGAGCCTGTGATCACGAGGACTGAATTTATCAACAGCAAAACAGGACTGAAAAAAGAAGTTTCTCATCCAAGGATTCTCTGAGGCTGCCACCAAGGAGGTGCTGTGTTGAATTTTTTTTTTTTCTCCTTTGCTCCTCTGAGAGTTCAAAGCTCAGAGCTGACCACTGCAAAGGCCACTGTCACATTTGCTGAAAATCAAACCACTGATACAGGCTCTGCAAACACAAACGTGAGAGCCGGGAGTTGCTTGCACCGGATGCAGTGGCTGGGAGTTAAAAATAGAGTCCACCTTTCCTCCTACCTGCGTAATAAACATGTAAGTTTCGGGTGTTTAATTTGATATTCACATTAATTAACAATACAACATACATTATTTAAAAGACAGCAAATGCAAGGAGAAAGGGGGGACACCATCTGGTTACAGGGTTCTGTTGCTCTCGCTTGGGTTTTAGGGTTTTGTGGGATTTATTTGGCTTTGTTAAAAAAAAAAAAAAAAAAAGACATAATCTTATTTTGAATGGGATGCAAAGCAAGCCCCCAGAAGCAAATGAATCCTGAAAGAAAGATCATGTCAAAATAACGAAGGATGTAATGAGGCAAAATAAGTCTTCCCTACCAGATGATGTGGCATAAAGAGCATTTACATACTCACATCTGAAACACTAGGCAACGTGTAATGAATTCTACACACAGCATGCACACACGGCACAGCACAGCTAATCCTGCCTGCCATCTTAGGCTCACACAAGCAAGACGCGAACTGCATGCAGCACACAAGCGTGAGGGAAGGAGGCGGCGGCAAGGGATAGCTCACCTTAAATGCGGATCTGATTAATGTTGTAAGTGACATTGCATTTCAGCTTCAGAGTCTTGGTTCAACTGGGTAGGAGGGAACAAAGAAAAATGCCATCAAGTGGTGATGCAAGATGAGCCCAATCACTAACCACTGCTTAGCAAACTCCAAATTCTGCAACCAGGCAGTCGAAGGCATTCCATGCACTTAGGCAGCAGCGCGGCTGCACAGTGAATGAATCGTCTGCTTCTGCAAATCAAACAGTCCTTGTGCTAAGGAAGGAAATCAGCTGGAATGAATACTGTCATATCCTCTTCTTGGAGGAAGCTTGCAATACAGTAGGTATCTGCTCGGGGATGCATTTTATAGACTGTTAATTTCACAGAATTGCTAGCAGCAGCAAGAAATATAAAAAAAATAATAATAATAATTAAAAAAACCCAACAAACCTATTAAGCTACTGCCAAGTGAAGACGCATTCTGATAAAGAAAATGGCATTTGTAGATTGTTTTTTTCAAAACCCTAAGGTGCCGGCAGGCTTGTGGAAGAATGCATGATCAGTTGTCTGTATCCGTTCTATAACCTTTAACCACAGGCAGTGTAAATGTATCCAGCTAAATATATCTGCAGTACAGAGCGGCAGATACCGCGGCAGACAGGACTGTATGAAGATGCACGTGAAACCAAATAAAATCAGTACAGAAAAAGAAACTGATGCCGGGTCCCGTCAGATGTACAGCTGGCCTTCATAAAGAATTAAGAGCTATCTTTAGAATATTAACCTAAATAATAGTAAGATCTACATCAGCATACCATACATGTTCCAAACATAGGAGTGATTTGTCTTCCCCCTCCCCCTCCAAAGCGAACAAGCCTATAGGAATAGCGAAAGGCTGGGGACAGTATATACTGGCGAGAAGGGATGTGTGCCGAGAGGCAATGTCCCTTTGTCTGACTTGGAGGCTTATTTTAGCTTCACACTTGCACCATGGCGTTGACATTAGGAGGTCAGGGCTGATACAGGGCTGCTATCCATTTTATGAGTGCAATGTTTCCTGGAAATTAAATCTCGTCTACTCAGACACCAAATTTCATGTCTTCATCCTGCCACACCCCCACTGCTCAGGACTGATGGGACCCAGTGTAGCTGTATGCAATAAACAGAGATTACTTTCTACTAACTCCAATTCAGAATTAGGAGGAATTATTTTTTAAAAAAGTCTTCAAGATTTCTTATGTACAGACCTTTCCTGCCTCAGACATATACACATGCATGTGTGCACATGTGTGTGTGTGCACATGCATGTGTGCATGCATGCATGCACGCACACATACACACACACACACACACACATGCACGTGCACGGAGCTCACATTGCAACAAAATGTTTAATATGTGGGACAAAAACTGTTAAATGGCACTTATTCAGAATTTAAAAGAAATACCTCATAAGCAAATACTATTTTGCTAAAAAATCAAAATGAAATAAGAGTAGCCTGGTAAATTTTTTTTTAAAGATCCTATCAGCAGATTAAATAAAAAACAGAAAAAAAACCCCAAAAACATGCTGTATAACAAGTAGACTTTTAAGAAAACAAAAGCGATTCTTTTCTACAAAGAGACCATACCCACCCCCAGAGCCATTATTGCAAGCCAGCCAGCCAGCCTATGAAACGCTCCGAGCCTCATTTTAAATATGTAATATCTTTACATTTTTCATCTCATCTCTCACACAGACTTTAATTGCCTATTGCATCATCAAACATGCTAATAATGTTAATTAATTTTAACAATGCAACCATGAATTAATATCTTCTGGGTTTGTCAGTTTTTTAGCGACGCTGTCTCTAGTGACGACTGCCTGGGAATATAATGAGGTTCGCAAAGCATTCATGTGTCTTAAAAATTGCTTAAAGGAGAAAACACATTGGAAAAATCTCAGCCTGGGTCTGGGCTCCGCAACTGGATTGTTTCCGGTTTGAGTTCCATCTTCTTCCTCAGAGCAGAAGTGGTTTCTAGCTGTGTGGAAAGCATCCCTGCCCGTCTCTAGCTGTAGGCTTTATTCTGTCTGTGGGGTAGGCTGTGGGGAAGGAGGGTCCTGCCTGATCCACAGCAAGCCCTCTGCTTGTTGAAGCTCACCTCTCTCAGGAGTATTCCAGAAATGCATGTGGCTTTAAGGGAAACAGTAGCTCCTGGTCTAACACCAATGGTGGAGCCGCCTTCCTGAACCCCATTTCATTGCTCTCTGAGCTCTTACATTGATGGTGACAGAATATTAGAATGGAGTGTCCTTAGGCTAATTCCTTCTTTCCTGAGGAATAAACAGTCTAGAAATAAACAGTTATGTAGAGTTATAGGCACCAAGTTAACTACCACATGGGGTCATCTATAAAGCAGGATCCTACAGCTGGTCCTTGCTACTTTGTGGTTCTTTTTCCCAGCCTTTATCCCTGCCTCTCCCCCAGTTTCACCCCTAACACTAGATAGGAGAGAAAAAGGATAGAGGGGAAAGAGATCCTTGTATCTAATTTCTTTTCTTTTGTTTCTTCTTTAACTACTCTAGTAACAAATTGAAAACAACCTCCCTAAATTAATAACAACCATCCACCATGCCTCTTGGGGGCCCCAGCACCCTCTGAAAAGTTCCCAGAATTCCAAACATCACGCACTTGCAGATACTCTCTACAGGTGGCAAAATCATGCATCTGCTAGAGCACGAGGCAAATCTTAGTCAGCTGCTGTGGACAGTCCGAGGCAGCCCCACATCTCTACACCTGGGATTAAAAAAAGACTACATCCTTCTAATCTCTCTCTCTCTCTCTCTCTCTCTCTCTCTCTCTCTCTCTCTCTCTCTCTCTC
>NC_034599.1:90171812-90206011 GCF_900095145.1 Mus pahari
TCTCCCTCTCTCTTTCCCTCTCCCTCTCCCCCCTCTCTGTTTAAAGAAACCAAAATTAAAGAATTCTCAAAAATATCATTACAGGGTTCCTTTAAGATGAGTAAAAAGTTGAAGGAAACACCATGGCATTTGACATACAATGCTGGTTGAGATAGTCCCATGAATGACATCTGAAAGCTGGACATTCACATTACACATTCACAATATATTATTAAGGTACAGAATCAGTGGTGACTACATTGAGCCATGTGAGTGCCTCCTTGGTCTGGGATAATAAATGACAGTGACAGCGGCGGTGATCCATTCCAGGTTCCCTGGAGACCAGTGAATGAGCACTGTCCATTCCTTTATAGCAGCAGTTTCCAACCTTCCTAAATGCCATGTGTGACCCTTTAATACACCCCTCCTGTTGTGGTGACCCCCAACCATAAAATTAGTTTTGTTGCTACTTCACAACTGTAATTTTGTTGTTACTGTTATGAATCATAATGTAAATATCTGATGTGCAAAGGATCCTTTGACCCCCCCAAAGGGGCCATGACCCACAGGTTGAGGACCACTGCTTTAGAAAGAAGGATGGAGGCTGGGGTTGGGCCCCATACTTGTACTTCTTATAAGAAGGTGCCTGGTCTAAGGGTTTCTATACCTCTGTAGAGCACCCTTGTTCACTCTTTGTCAAAATGAACAAAAAGACAGATATTGGATGTTATTTTGTGATGTTCCCCAAACAGTGAGCAAACATAATATATTTACCAAACCTGCATGGTTTAAACAAACATGAATTCTGGCTGTAAATATTCTAAGGAATGAGTCTGGGTAGATGCTGTCACTTAATAAATCTTGTTTTGTACTGGAGGGGGGGAAAAAAAAGCCATGCTCATGCCTAAATTATTTAAGCTTTATCATGATTACAAGTGGCAAAGATATGCATTCGATTAGGATTTTAAAAAATTGCATGCTCCTCATCCCCAGGGAATATGCACAGATATTAGCTTAAAGGAGAATCCCTTTTCCACAGTGAAAACTATAGGCTCTGACAAGTCAAACACACGGTTCCCAAAATAATTCAGCAAGGACAAGCTGGAGACCAGAGCAAGGCTTCAAGGACTCTTTCTGTGACTTTCGCTCTTGCTTGCCCATGGCCTCTGTGCTCTGCAGGCGGAGCTAATTTTATTTCCAGGCCTGTGGGTTAAAGTTAAATTGCATGGCTTATGCAAAGTACATAATTCAAGTCTGAACAGAGCTCAACTCTTCTCATTTAAAAAAAAACATCAAGTCAGGGCACTGAGTCCCAGAGGAATCCTCGGTTTATAAACATTTGAATTGGATTCTATGTTTCTTGATGCTTTAAACATTGCAGCTGGCTTCATTTTATACCTAATCAAATACAAGCAGGTGAACTCATGGTCAGGTTAGCTAGTCAACTGAATTTTAAAAATAAATGTTCACTATGTTTAATATTTTTGTTTAAATTTTGAAAATTTAAATTTTGAAAATTTAAACAAAAGGCAGAAAAATTTTTATAAGGTTGATGAAATCTAGGCCTGGAAACAATATGGTAGTTATCTTTCTTCCTTTCCTTCTTTAATTATTAATTAAATAATAATTAATAATGGCTGGTCAGGAACTCACTATGTAAGTGAGTCTAGCATCAAACTCACAGACACCTGTCTGCCCCTGCCTCCTGAATGCTGGAATTAAAGGTATGTGCTGCCTCACCCTCAATAAAACGATTATCACTTACTTAAAATAATTTTGGGGAGCTGGAGACATGGCTCAGCAGTTAAGAACAACTGGCATTTCTTTCAGGGGATCTAGGTTTGATTCCCAGCACCCACATGGTGGCTCACAACCATCTGTAACTCCAGTTCCAGGGGATCCAATACCCTCTTCTGAACTCTGTGAACACCAGGCATACTTGTGATATCCAGACGTATATGTAGACAAAACACTCATACACATTTAAAAAAAAAAATCTAAAAAAAAAAAAAATATGGGATAAGTTTTTAGCTGACATTTTTGAGAAAGTCCATCACAGTTCCAATGACTATATCTTGCCCAGAGATCTGGTCAGGAACTTCTGTAGATCAAAGCTGAAAATCATTCTTACTTTGACTATATTAGTAAATGATGCTATGTAACCTTGCTGTGCAAGTTAATTGGTCAATAACGGGTTAAAGCCTGTGATTGGGCAATAGATTGAGGTAGGTGGGTATTCAGTTACCTGACTGGGGGTTACAGGTAGAGAGAGAAGAGGAAGAAGAAAGGACTCAGAGAGTGGAGGAGGCTTCCATGAGAGGAGCTGGACCATGAGCCCATGGCCAGGAGAAACAGCAAGTGACAAGGGACATTATGGTTGGGAAATGAGTTAGAATAGCTCCAAACCTGCCCAATCTAGGCTTAAGGCTTGTGAATAAAATACCTGGATGGGCTAGCAAGACTTTAATTCGAGTTACAAAAAAAAAAAAAAAAGAAAAAAGTCAATGCACCCATCAGGCCGACTTAGTTTCAACTCTAAACAGTATTGTTATCTTGAACAGGAAATCGAGTACATATTACGAGGCCTTTTCCCCAACATGCCGTTTTCCTTTACCTTATTGTTATTGTGTGGAAGTGTAGGTATATGTGTGTTGGGGGGCGGTGTATACATACCCATGTGTACACATGCCAGTGAGGGTAGAATTCAGTCTTGGTGGTAGCTGTTTCTCAGGACGGATGGCCACCATTTTCTTGTTGTTCCATTTTTATTTTGCTTTTCCCTGAGGCCTGGGGCTATCTCCCTAGCCCTTTCCAAATCCTACATGGTTTTTTAGCAGACTTTTGTTTTTTTGTTTTTTTTTTTAACTTTATTGTAATGAACTCACAAATAAAAACACGACATAGCTAGATTCACGCAGCCACTCAAACACTTTTGCAGTCCCAAATGCTATACACCTCGAGGAGAACTTTTACATAGCTACAGCGGCCATTCTGAAGCCAAGGAGCTCCACTTAGAGTTTGCACTTTCTCTCTCAACTGCATTTTAATGCACGTTTCCAGCATAAAAGAACTGTGACGGAGTTGAACGTAGGAAAACATTTAAGTTATTTAAGTCCTCTTTCATGACTTAGGTCATGAACCTAATTTTTGTGTAAGACCTTAAGACATTTTTCTCAACTAAGTGTTTAAATGTATCATTTTAATTAATGAATGTTCAACAGTTGCTCACTCTTCCTTCTCTCTCTCTCTCTCTCTCTCTCTCTCTCTCTCTCTCTCTCTCGTTTTCTATGTAGCTCTGGCTGTCCTAGAGATTGTTATTTAGACCAGAGTGTCCTCAAACTCAGAGACCTGCTTGCTTTTGCCTCCTGGGTGCTAGGGTTCAACTGTTCATTTATTTACTCCTAGCTAAAATCCATTTTGTATGTGATCCTAAAAGAACCCACCCCAGCTTGCTTTCTCAGTTGGGTAGACTAAGAGCTAGATTCCAAGCCTCTGCCTCCTGTATCTGTGGCAGGCTATTTTGATTAATCGTCAGCAGTTTTGTAAGCCAGCGAGATGGCTCTCCAAGGGGCTTTCTTAGCAACCCTCTCCACCCTGCCTAGGGACGGGGAGAGGATGACCTCATTCTGTGTAGTGAGGTGATGAGTGGGAGGGGCGCCTGCGCAGTTGGAGCACTAAGAAGCCTTCAGGTCTTAAACGTCGGCTTTCTACTTCCACCCATTAGCAAGTGGGAAAGACTGATGGTGAGAATCAGCCAGCCAGCCTCAGGGACCACACACTGGTGGGTAGTCCAGGAAACTACTGGAAGAAGGGGAAACTGAGACATGAGGTTTTCAACAACACAAAAAGGGGAGGAAACTGGTGAGATGGGAAGGAGACTGTGCAACCAAGCTAGTCCACCAGACATCCTCAGTTGGAACACCCTCAGCACATGCCACCTTTGCAATGGCCATTGCTATGTCAGCTTTAGCAACTGCATGATCTTTGCTTTCGTTTCCCAGTGCATTTGAAGGGTGGTATTTGGAGAACAATATTTAGATGTCCTTGAGTCTATGTGGGTCACTGGCATTCCCATACCAGGCCCATTTGCCACCGTGATTATCTGCCACTGACCAGACAGACAGACAGACAGGACGATAGGCTAGTCTAAGTTTCTTCTAGAGAGAATGATAATCAGGTAGAAAAAAGAAAGGTGGGACTATAAACAAGATTTCCTGTGGATGGAAAGCATGTACCTCCTGTGAGAGAACCATGCTTCCCTTGGCTCCTATGGAACTATACCATGCACCTCATGTAAGAGGAGCCTCCCTTCCTATATGTACCTCCCCTTGACAATACATGCTCCCAGGCTGAACCTAGGAGTGCCTGGTCTTTTCTTTTGTCAGAAAAATAAATCTGCACCTCAGAATCTCAACTGTGTACCTCACTTCAGCTCAACCAACATACCCCCAGTGACTCCATTTTCCTTGGACAGAACAGAAGCACAGTAAGCATTTGGTATATCGAAGTAGCCAAGTAGCTGTCTTTACCTGGTTCTCTGGGCTTGCATCCTGTGGGATCTTTGTGTCTCTCCAGGTTCCTGGGGCTTTGTCTCATGCAGTGGAATGGCTCAGTAGAGTGTGCTATTGTTTCCTAACTCAAGGATGGAACTCATTCACTAGTTCCCTTATTACTAGGGGCCTCTTCCATTTTAGGGTGAGATATTGTCTAGAACTGGAGAGCTTTGGCCCATGTGTAAAGGGATGGCCCTGGGGGGGTCCCTTCAAAGACCTTTCAAAGGTTTTATCACTCATTCCTCAAAGAAAAACCACGAATTGACTGAGAAGCTGGGAAACCTACCCTTTCTGGGAGAGGAAAGGGGAAATGGAAATGATGGCGGACTGACAGACCACCTCTGTCTCCAGAGGACCTCACCATCTTCACAGGCCCTTGGGGCCAGAGTGTGCTTCAGAGAATTGTAAGGCAGATATACGGTTTAGAAAATGCCATCTGCACTGTCTCAAGTTCAAAGATAGTACTGCACGCCTAGCAACTCTGGCAGCGGTTGAGAAACAACCCTCCTTGCACAGCAAGGCTCTGCTCGTCCTGATTTCATAGACCGGCTCCTTTCAGACGAAATTCCAGACTGTCGCTTGTTTATGAAGCTGCTGCAGATTACACAAAAATGATCAGATGCCAGACGATGAGCGCTTATAATGTGTTTCTCAGTTCCTCTCCAAAGCAAGCACGCTTACATCTTGAAAAGGCTCAACTAAAAATAATTTTAAACAAAATCGTAAGTATAGCTTCAAACGTCCCTAGGTCCAAGTGCCTCTGATACGTGGGTAGTATCAGACGACCAGGCTTAACTGCTATAAGTCAAGCGTTCTAAATTTAGCTCTCTGAAGTCACCTTTCTGCTATTTGGTTTGCAAAGAAACATCTCATGAGTTAGCATGAACCGCTAAAAATAAGCTGCGAGTTTCATTTTCTGTTGTTCAGCATGGCTTCGAAACCAATCGGTACAAACCTGACAAAAATTATCAGCAACCCAAACTGCCTCCGTCCCTGCCCTGATGACCAACTCACCACCAGGCCTGAAAAAGCCCACACTTTTGTCCTTCTCATGGCCTTGAAATGAAACACACACACACACACACACACACACACACACACACACACACACACACACACAAAGACATGGCAGGAAACTAGTTACTGAGGTTAGAAATGAGATGGGGACAGTAGTTTGTATGTGGATGTATCACTTCCGCACAGGATGTCACATACACTTCAGCCCAGCTCGGCCTGAATCTTAAGGGATGCTGGAGACCCTTCTGCAGGGCCAGGGAATAAATAAGCCGTGGGTTCCATGATCACAGGTTCTGAGGTGTTGAGTTCAGAGTCTCCTTTGACCCAAATGCCCACGTTCTTATGCAATTCCATACTGCAGACCCAGGCAACTCACAGCAAGTTCAGTTTCAAAACCGTCTTTTCAGGGCCAAGTCGGGCGAGAAGGTGTTTACCAGCAGTTCCTATGCTTCAAAGGGAAGGCAGCCATCTCGCTGTGGAGCATTCGGCCCTGCTCTTGCCCAGGGAGCAACTCTGTGAGAAGCAGGCTCTCAGCTAAATGAGATTGAAAGGGGGCAAAGAAGGGTTAATCTCCTTCCATTAGGGAGGGGCCCCTTGATGGAGGTGAAGAGAATGATCTGTATGAAGTGCAGACCAGACAAAGCACATTCTGGAAATGGAATCGCAGAGCAAGCCGAGAAGGATGGTTGGCCCGATGTTCACTGGGTGACTATTTCTTAGCTCTTGGGGTCTTTACCTAGCTTTGAAGTTACAACCTCAGTGAGGAGGAAGAGGGTATGTTCACACTGAGTATAGGAATATCTGAGCTGTCATCCCACATAGAGCTGGGATGTCTGGGAGCAGAGGGTGTGGCCACAGCTGCCTGGAGACAGAACAGGCCTAACCAACCCCACATTAGACACTGACTGGCCAACTTAGCAATAGGAGAGTTGCTTCTCTGGGATGGGGAATGGCCTATGTTTCTTTTTTTTTCATTTTGTAAAACCTTTTTAAAAATGTTTATTATTCAAATTTTTTATTATTTGTATGTATGTGCGTGCATGAGCATACGCATATTTGTGTGTGTGTGTGTGTGTGCGCGCGCGCGCGCGCCCACACAGACAGACCCAGACACAGACCCACACACGCACACACATGTCCCAAGAGCTCAGAAGCATGGTAAATCTCTTGGAGCTGAACTTACAGTTGTAAGCTGCCTGATACGGTGCTGGGACTCAGCTTGAGTCCTCTGCAAGAACAATACATTGCCCCTAAGCACTGAGCTATCTCTCCAGACCCTATTTTATTTTAAATTATGCATGTGTGTCTGCATCTGATATGCGTCTGTGGAGGGCAGGGGCACTGGATCTCCTGGAGCTGTAGTTAGATGTGTTTGAGAGCAGCTTGATGCGGGTCCTGGGAAGCAAACTTTAGCTCTCTGGAAGAACAGATGCTCTTACCTGCTAAGGCATCTCTCCAGTCCCGTTTGGAAAACAAAAAATTAAGAAAATTTAAAAGTAACATTTTCTTTCTGTTTTGGGGGCAATGTGTGTGTGTGTGTGGGAGCGGCGTCACAAGAAGTTACATGAAGAGTATCAGAAGTTGACATACACCTGTGACCCCTGCAGAGGAAGGAGAATGGGGAACTGAAGTCTAGCCTGGGCTCAGGTTGAGACCCTGTTGCAAGTCAGGAAATGGGTAGTAAGTGTAGTGCTCTAGTGGGATCTTACGAGGTACACGGCACCCAGTGTCCCCATGCCCTGGTCTCCACCTGCTGACAGTAGCATTTTCTATTTGAGTAATTCCTGTAGATATATAGTGGCCCCCTTTGCTCACCTACGGTAAAATGGAAAGAATAGGCCACTGACTCTGAGTCCAGGGATGGCGTCTATCTGAGTTCTCTGGTTTTTACATGAACTCAGTGTGTTTCGATAGCTCTGTAACATGTTTTCACAGAGAGCATCAACCTGGACACAGATTTGTCCATCAGCACCACTCCCGTGGCCTCCTTTAGAGTCCCATCGCCCCAGTGCTGGCCCCTGGCAGCCTTGGCGCTCACCTCCCTCACTGCCATTTAGTTCCAAGGAAAGTATTCTATACAGTATATAACCCTACAGTATATAACCCTCTAGATAGGCCTTCCTTTACCCTGTATAAAAACCCTTCTGATCCATTCAACTTATAGGCAAGAAAAAGTGTCCTTCCCTCAGATAGTGTTACATACCCTACAGTTGGCTATCCGTTCCCTTGTTGAAGATTATCTGGCTTTTAGATTTTAGGTGTTATGTTCAAAGCCATGGATATTTACACATAGACCATTACGTGAATGCACACTTTCATCTTTCTTGTGTAAGTATCCAGGAGAGGATTTGCTGGGAGGTGTAGAAAGAATGCTTTACTTTGTAAGAATACTATCAACTGTTTCAAAGGATGGCTGCACCATCTTAGATTCCCACCAGCAAGGTACAAGGCATCCAGTTTTCCAACACGCTGGCCTGTACTTGCTGATAGTAGTACTTAGTATTTGAGTAATTCCTATAGGTATATAGCAGCTCCTTTTGCTCACCTACAATAAAATAGAAATAAAGTTGGGGCTCCTGTGATCCTGGGTAGGATGGTCCCTAAAAAAAAATTCTCTGTTCCAGCTTTCCTGGTAACTGTCTATGTGGCCATTTATGCTGCCTGACATTTAGATAGTGGGAAATGACTGGCCTCCTCTGGTTTGCAAAGTAGCTCCTGGCTACAGCAATGGGATGTCCCATTAGGGTCTACTGAACCTCTTTGAGCCAAGCCCCCCTTGGACGAGTGGCACCCACTTCTACAGGGCAAGGAAGGTGATATAAATTCATGGGGAAGGGACAGAGTTTTCTTGGGCTAGACCTTTCCTGCAGCTATGGCTGTAGACTGGGTAGATGCCGCTCTCATAGTGGAAATGAGGCATGGAGTCAACACAGACAGATAGAGTCAGAACACCAGCAGTACCTGGCCATCAGAAGACCTACTGAGTACCTTTTGCTTTTTGCTTATGTGCAATGGGACCACAGTGGGATGCAGAAACCCCATCTAGATGTCACAGAACCCTGATTTCCCTCTCCCACTGGTTAGGTGCAGAAGTATCAGTCTCACCAGTTCCCTAGCCTGCGGACCCAGTCCTTTGAGTGACCAAAAGGTCATGTATCAGAAGACTCGTCCATTGAGAAGGCTTTGAAGGAGCAGGAGACACGGCTTAGTGGTTAAGAGCACTGCTCTTGCAGGGGACCTGGGTTTGGTTCCCAGCACCCACATTGTAGCTCACAATGATTGCTAACTCTAGTAGGATCTGACCTGCTCTTCTGGCTTCTGAGGGCAGCAGGTACATGATGCACATGCATACATGCCAGCAGACACACATACACATAAAATATGAATCTAAAAAATTTTGTTTGTTTGTTTGTTTTGAGACAAGGTCTCACTATATAGCTTTGGTTGTCCTAGAACTCAGTATAAAGACCAGGCTGGCCTTAAACTCAGAGAGATCCACCTGCCTCTGCCTCTGCCTCTGGCTGGGATTAAAGGTATGCACCACTACTCCCAGGGCTAAAAAAAAAAAAAAATTGTTTTGAAGAAAACTTTGCAGGACAACAGGAACGTGAACCTCATATGGAGCAAACACAGCAAGGACATGATTGCTCCAGCCATTCCTGAAACATCGGTCTCCATCAGCCGACCCCCAGACTTGAGGGAGATTATAAACACCATTAGACTCTGGCTGATCTGAGCTTGTATCCGTAACTTTGGACTAGATAGCCAAGAATCAATAGTTACCCATGGGACTGAGGCCAGCCATAAGATGGTAGGATTGGTCATGACAGCAGCTTCTCTGGTGTCTCAGCACGGAGAAGTGCCATCATTGGGTTTCGTCCCTCGCCAGCTGACAGTGTGACCATAGGTAGGCACAGAACTACATCGAGGGTTATGGTATCTGAATGTGAACAGGGGGACTGTGGACAGTGGAACAGTTTGTAAAGGCAGAATTTGAAAGGTAAAGGACAGTGGTGCATGCTTTTAATCCCAGCGCTCTAGAGGCAGAGGCATGCTCTACCTGAGCTCTTTGAGTTCAAGGCCAGCCTGGTCTACAGAGCAAGTTCCAGGAAAGCCAGGGCTACACTGAGAAAATTGGTCTTGAAACACACACACACACACACACACACACACACACACACGGGGGGGGGTGCATATGACAGGATGTGCCCCCTTGACAGCTGAGTTAGAGAATGAGAGGAAGTGGGACTGTCAGATTATCACATGACAGGTGAGTATGGTTTGATGGTTTCTGCAGTGCTGTACTAATGCAACGGACCATTATTTGTCCTCTGAAATGATACAGTTTCCCTGGCTGAGGCAGGGGGCTGCTTCAGGGGTCAGTCTTGTTGTTGGTTCCTTCTGTTTGCTACCAAAAGGTTGGGCATTTTTGGATCTTATGTTTAGTTCCGTTTCTGTTCCTTAGTTTATGGATGATCATAGGAAGTAAATGATTACTATGATCATTTTTACTGTATTGCTATGTTTACTGTATTGCTCTCATATTTATAAAGTTTCCTGGTTCCCTGTCTAATAGTCACCTTAGTGCTGTAACATACCAGCTAAATCAAACACTCAGAAGCCAAAAAGAATCTTAAGTTCATTTCTCATTTGGATGTGTGACTTGGTAGGTTTTCCTCCAGAGTCTATGTGCTGAGGCTTGGCAGTATTGAGGCTGTGAGATCTTTGGGAAGTGAGACTCACGGAAGGTAATTAGGTCATGGGGGCATTGTCCACAGGAGGGATTGCCATAGGTCTTGTGCAGTGGGATTAGTTTCCATGAGAATGGTTGCTGTAAATAAACCTGGCTCCTCTCCTGAATCCCTCTTCTCTGTGTAACAGGTGTTTCCACTGCTGTGACGTCATTTGCCCAGAGGTTCTCACTGGAGCAGAGCAGATGTTTGCACCATGTTCTTGAACCTCCAGAACTATATGCTAAATAAATATCCTTTTTAATGATATTTTTATCTATCGGGTGTTTTGTTATAGCAATACAGAATATGACAATATACTAGCCCAGGGTTTCCTATTTTTTTTCTGTGTAATAAAAACCAATGGAATGAATATGCATCAAACTAGACACATTTGCATTTGTAACATATAAGCAGGTCTCAGGCTCTGACATGTATGTGAATATCAAGGGCTCATTAAAATGTATATTTATGATATCTGAAAGATAGCAGGTGAATTCTAGACATAGTTAGCCAAAGTCTCCATGGAGTAGATAAATCTAAAATGTCTGAGATTGTGATCAGAACTTCTGATATCCCTGGGACCCATGAACGTGCATTTTTGTCTGAGAAGGGGATCAGGTTCTGCCATAGAAACTGATGCCTTTCTGGATCAGAATTTACCAATTGGTAAGTTGTTTTTTTTTTTTTTTTTAAAAAAAAAAAACAGATTATCCAACTTGTGGGAATTTTTCTTAAATTATCCACAAGGTGCCCATCAACACCTACAAGAGTGTTTACATATTTATAACAATGGAGCACCAGAGGCAATCAAAATGGCAATTTTTTTATAAAAAGGGCTAAATGAAAATATGCCTGTACAAAGATAAAACCATGTTTTCAAAGAGTACTTGCTGATCTGCAAAGATGTTTATAATATAACAGTAAGAGGGAGACAAAACCAACAAAAACCCAACAAAACCAACAAAAACCCAACAAACAACAATAGCCAAGACTTAAACAACAAACTACAAAGGGATTTGTCTTATATAGAATGGAAAAAGGAAGAGAAGTGTTGTAATGAAGTTGAAAGTCTAGCCACACACGGTCTAGCTGCAGATGTAGGATGCGATCTATCCTTGGGGCAATCCTAAGCTACTTCTTTTGCAAGGCAACCTTGGGATAGCAGATGCCAAGGAACTTAAGTCAACGAGACAGGCCTTCTCACTGGCTATTTCTTTCCTTCAGTGATTCAGGATGATAGCCTGTGATGAGATTCTGGACAGAAGTGTGACCCCGTGACATCAGCCAGGCTGACTACATTGCTGCATGCTTGGGAAGCACAGCTCAGGGTCAATGCCTCTAGGATGGTCAGTGCTCAGTGTCAATGTGACAGGCTAGCCATCACTTAGCAATCAGGCCTCCAAGTATGCGTGTGAGAAACGGTCATTTAAAAGTCAGCCTCTGAGAATGTCTGTGATGCAATGTGTCTTGATTAGGCTCACCTTTGTGGGGAAGCCCATCTTAATCGTGGGCAGGACCATTCCCTGAGTGGGGACCCTGTACTGTATGAGCTGCAGAAAAGCAGCTGAGTGTTAACATTCATTGCTCTCTGCTTCCTGCTTGGAGATGTGCCCTGTGTGGCTGCTTCAAGCCCTTGTTGCGGTGACTTTCCTACCATATTGGACTCTCCTAGCCAACATAAACCCGTTCTTCCCAAAGTTGTATTTGCCAGAATATTTTATCATAGAAACAAAAAAGTAACTAAGATATTGTCCACGGAGTAGACATGAAACCCCTTCATTCCAGTGTGCTAGGATCCTCAGCAGAATCCCAGGAATCAGCTTTTGGCACAGATAGAACTCACCCGGCTTCTCTCAAAGATTTTACTGAAGGCTTTTGGGCCTCTGGTCTAGTCAGACCTTATCAAGGGGCTTGGAAATAGTCAGACCTCATTGGTTAGGCATGTGGCTAAAGATCACAGAGGAAAGATGATCCAGAGACAATTTTTTTTCTGTTTTTCAAACCAGTGTTACTTCACAGCCGTCTCCAAAGCAGAGACACCAACACTAACCATAAGGGAGACAACTGTTCTCACAGTGTGTTGTTGACTTAGCCTTCACATTCCCGTGTTGCCCAAACCATTCTGCAGGTAGAACCTTGCTCACTCTGTCTCACCATTGCAGTTTAAAAAAAAAAAAAAAAAAAAAAAAAAAAACCAAAAAACAAAACACTACTTTGGAGGAGGGAAAAAACTTTAAAATTCTGGTAAAAGCCAGAGGCTTCTTGAGTTAAAAACAAAACCCCAAACTCTTTTGTGTGGTGTTTTCCAAACTGGTTCTTGACGAGAACTAGGGGATTTCAGTGTGAGAAATGACAAAGCCCAATTACTATGAATTCTTAGCTTTCGTAAATATGACGCGAGCTTGTTGCAAAATCCTCTAAAAGCGGTAACAGGGCACTCATAACTCGGAGTCAGGAAGAAGGGAGTGAATGCTTCCGTGCTTTGCGAACTATAAAGGCCCTGAGGTCAAAATAACCAACTGGGCCAGCTGTTGCCTGTGTGAGACTGCTGTGTTCAACTTGCCAGTTTTCCTCATGGACAAACAAGGTCAGACAAACATCTTCAGGTGACCTAACTCTGCACAGACTGTGGTGTATCCAATGAGGATTACACAACTCACGTATAATTAAAGTGGAAAAATAATAAACTGTGAGATCAAAGTGAAACCAACTTACAAAAGCCCCCTTTCCCGCTGAGATCTATTTTGATGCCATTTTAAAAATGTCAAATACTAAAAATATGAAATGTATGCTTGCACACAGTCCTGCCTTGTTGGTGACATCTCTGGGGTCACCATGCCTGCCATCCTGACAATGTCAGTGGCCATGAGGATCTGTGGCTTTCTTTTAGACACTTTATGTTTACTGTAGTGAAATCCTGATGACTCCTTTTGCCGGTCACACATCTCTCCTTGTCACATAATGTAGCTTGGAATGTCAGAAATCTCTCCTGTGTAATCTGGTATGCTGGGTGCATGGAGTGAATCATGTCAGAAGGCAGCTGAAATTAACAAGCCATGGTTAGTCAGTATTACGGTTGGAATATGAAATGATTCCCCCATGGGCTCCTGGGTTGTACACATGGACCTCAGCTGGTGATAACACTGGGAGGTTCTGGAAACTTTGGCAGACAGAATCTAGCTGGGAAAACGAAGGTCAGCGATGCCATATTGCCACAGCTCTATTTGACTCTGGTCCCTTCCTAAATCTTTTTCATAGATGCCTTTTTGTTTGGCATCTATGGTGAGAATCACCTCCACCACACATTGCTATTGCCAGGATGTGATGTTCTGCTCAGGAGCACAGAGGAAAATAACCATGAAGTGAATCTGCCGGAACCGTGAGCCAAAATCAATGTATCCTCCTCTGGTCATTGTGCCAGGAGGTTTGTCACAGCACAGCCATTCTCCTGAGTGAGTGGACCATGACACCACTCTTCCTGACTGTGGCCTTTGGCTCTATGCTTCCTGAGAATCTGTTAAGCTGAGACTTTTAAAACCTTATTCTCATTCTCAACTCACTCCTTCAGATGGCTGCTCCTAGCGAGCAGCACACCCCTCTGCTCGGCTCATTTGACTCTTGACTCTTTTCCCAGCCCCCAACTCAGCGGACACTTAGTCCTGGACAACCCTGGAAGGTGAACTTTCAGGGGTAGAAACATTTTTTGAAAAACAAAGCAAAACTTGTTATTTGTTCAGTCCACTTCTGAGGTGAAGGGACAAGTAGCAATCTTAGAGGCCATCAAACTGTCCAGTAACAGATCCTCCCACACAAGGGACAATGCTCATTCTTCAGGGTAGGCATATGGAAGCCAGGAATATCAAGGTCAGCGACAAGACTGAATCTGTTTGGACAGGTGTTGACCACAAAACTAGAGAACTATGCACCATGGAATCTAGGCAGAGACTTAACTGGAGCTCTTCCTTGACATTTACCAGCGATATGAGGATTGTACAAAGACCTACAGTGACTAAAAATCTACACAGAGTATAAAAACAAGCTAAGGGTTTCAATATAAATTGTACAGACCGAGCTGTCTTGAATCCAGGCTATGGTGGCTTACTGTTCAAGTAGGGCTCAGACCTTTACTTCTCATTGTTTGGGCAAATGAAACTTTGCCTGAAAAGAAAGAGCTGGAATTATACATCGAGTATAATTTTTTATATTTTGATGCGGGGGTAGCATTAATGTTCCTGCCCAAGTCTTTTAGTCTCTATTAAAATATTTTCCTAATACATTTATTTGAAGGTCTCTTCTTAGAGGACTCCTCTTATTAGTTAAGCATCACAGGGCCTGGGACAGATGGGATCGAACAGTTGCCCAAAGTCCTTAGGACTAGGCAGAACCACAGACTCCAGGGATATTTGATAGATTACTGTAGCTCAGGGTTGTGGGAGCAGAATCCCATTGAGAAATTCAATCCAGTTTGCTTGACACAAGGTACATCAGGAACAAAGCAAGAAAAGGCCTTGAACAAATGAATGGATAAAGGGATGGCGAAGGGGTAGGGGGGGATGCCTTTCCTGCCTCACTGGCCACTGGCAGCAGGGATATGTTTACCTCGTCTTAAGATTAGAATGGACAGAGGCATCTTAGGAAATTTCTCTCATTGTTCTTTGTCCACATGACCAGATAAAACCTATGAGTATCCATTAGGGAATTTGACATATCCCGTAATTTGTTGCTGCTGGTTTGAGATAGGGTCTTGTTTTGTATCCCTATTTGGCCTGGAACTCACTATGTAGACCAGTTGGCCTTGAACTCATGAGCAACCAACCCCTCTGCCTCTGTCTCCTACTAGGGGGCAACTATCTGCCTGGCATTCTAATATTCTTTTAAAGACTTATTTATTTTTATTTTATGTGTATACACTTATTTACCTGGAAGTATTTTCTGCACTATGTGCACATCTGGTGCCCAAGGAAGCCAGAAGATGGTATTAGATCCTTTTGAACCGGAGTTACAAATAGTTGTACGCTGGGAACTGAACCTGGGTCCTCTCCAAGGACCGCAAATGAGGCATTTTGCCAGCCCATCTTCTAACACCCACCCCATCCTAACCCCAACCCCACTCCCACACCGCTCTACTCTACTAGCTTTATATTTGAGTGTTTCCAAGTTTTTACATTCAATGCCAAAGAAAATTACCATTTTCCCAGAAATTCTCCCTGGTTGTCTTTGAAGAGCGGCAGCTCTCTAGTTAGCTATAGTCAGGTGTCTTGGTTTCGGCCAATGAGATGTGAGGAAAGATGATGTGTGCCACTTCCACCCATAAGACCCTCCCACGCATGCGCCTCACGTTCTTCGCTCCTCCTACGGAGCAAAGCAGAGCAAAGATACACCGGTGACTTTTGAAAACCACACGCAGCAGATAGCCAAGCCTCCTTCAAACTTGGATTTTCTTGTTTCGGTTAGTGTTTGCTGAGGATCAAACCAAGGGACTTGGGCACACTGGGCAAGGAATCTCACACTGAACTATACCCCAGCCTTGAATCTGAATGAATGCATGAAAGACAGTTACCCACAACTAACCTGCACTGTCGCCTGACCAAGAAGGAAAACACCATTGTGTTTGAGCCAATCTATATTTGGGGTCTATAATAGCAAAAAGCCTGTCAGGACATTTGTCCTCTTTGACACAACTGTTGTCATTGTGTGCAGAAGTATCTGGGCCCTGTACCACCCTTTTCTTATTATAAAACTTTTTTAAAAAAAAGTAGAATTAGAGATGTATACGACTCACCAAAGTATTTGTCACACAGCAGTTCTTTCAGCCAGAGGAACAGTAGGCCACCATAGCCTCGATTCAAGACAGCTCGGTCTGTAAAATTATATTTAAAAAGTAAACCACAAGATCTACAAACCATGTATTAAAGTGCGATAGTTAATCACACAGGGCGTTTGTTCACAATGAATTTGTGTTTCCCACTAAATGACAAACTTCTGCATTGCCTTAAAGTAGGGTCCATTTTTTATAGTGCCCGAAACCACATTAATGTATGAAGAACAGACATAGTGTGCTGTTCTTCATACATTAATGAAGAACACACAGAAAATAGATGCTCACTCGGGAGGTGACTTGAGAGGCCAGAAGACCAGAGAATCTATCTCTATGCCTGTCTGCTCCGCAGTTCTCATGCATGTGCATAAAATGCTTTTCGCAGAAACTGAAATTTCCTGAGTAGAAACTTCTAGAACATACAAATGACAGGTTATGCCAAGACCTAGGAGGTTATAGACGAAACTAAAACAGACAACCTACGTTTCACCTTCGTGCTTGACGTCCCCGAGGCAGCTTAAGAGGAAACAAAGAACCCTAACCAAGACAGCCCTGAGCCGATGAAGGTGCATCAGCCCGAGGGGTGAACAAGCTCCCACGGCAGACTCGGGACCCTTCCTACCAGGCTTACCATTCCTCCCCCAGGCCCCCAAAGTGTGAACGCACTATTTGGCAGACACAGAGCATATGTTTGCCTAGAATGGGGCTTGCTTTGAAGTCTGATCACCCCATAGAAGATCCGGGAAGCAATCCCATCCAGAGACCCAAACAAACATTTTGGCCTTCTTGAAGCAGGGCTCGGGTTGGGAGAGAAAAGGAGGAGGCTGGTCCCTGGTGTTCCCCCTGAGTAGCTTTTGCTTCTGCACTCTTGTTTGGCTCTGTGGGGGAAGAGGGAGAGCAGGCCCCTCTGAGGCTGTATTTAGAAAGGGTCCCCAAGGCTGTCCCCACACCCACTCTGGGTCTCGGCCTGCCAGGCCCAGCTCTCAGGAGCAAGATGGCGCCCATAGATGGCTAAGGGCGGGCCTTCACTTACTCGGAGGCGCTGGCTCCTTGGAAGCCCACACTCTGCCCACTCCCCGGGCTCAGGAGTCACCACCGCACTAGTCCTCTGGATTCCTCAACTCCTGGTTGAGATCTGCTCCACATAATTTTCTCATGATGTCACTCATTCTGACTGCTTAGATTTGGAAAGTTGATCTATAAGAAAAGGCCTCCTTAAGGCTTAAAAAAAAAAGAAGAAAAAAAAAAGTTAAGATGGGTTGTGGGGAGATGGGGAGAGCGCAGCAGTGAGCTCCCGATTTGCTGCCGCTAGGAGAACCACTCCCTGGCCAGGAACCTGGCTGCAAACCGAGGCCAGTGGCAGGCCGTGGGTGACGTCAGGGCCAGGCCTGAGTCATAGCCAGTGGCCCGGCTGCCCTACCACTCGGAAAGGGACAAAAGGAACCTTTGATGTCCAGAGTCCCTCCTCTCTTGCAGGCTGGCTGCACTGAACAGCAGGCCAGAACATTCCAGCTGTCTCCCCGCCCCACCCGCCTCCCTTCCTCCTTCCGGAACAGTCCCAGACAGATTCAACAAGGCCTCCCTGAAGGGCATCGCCCTCCTGTACAGCCACAGGGTGACCACTCTCTGTAACCGAGAAGCCTGGAAGAACAGGGGTTCCCCCCAGGACCCTCTCACTTCCCCTGTCATGTGCCTTCCTTCTTGTGGCGCTCACCTTAGCAGAGACTTAATGGTATTTAAAGATGAGGAGAGATGAACTCACTGTCACCGTCCCTGGGCAGCCCCCAGTGCTCGGGGTGTGTTTGCGTCTCCATGTGCTGTAGAGGCAGGCCTTAGTTCTCTGCTCTCTTCAGCCTGGGTCTCAGTGGCTTTCGTCTTAGAAGACCTAGTCATACCCCAGTACCTGACATGAAGCTTACTAAGTACACTATGAATGAATGAATGAATGAATGAATGCTTTAAAATAAATGTGGAGGGCAGATACTGAAAACTTACTGTGAATGTTTAAGTCTCCACAGTAAATACTTTGTCAGTATTTCACTTATTATTGTGACAAAGCTGTGCTTCCTACATCTATAGATGAGGAAACGGGCTCTCAGATGCGTCGTCTTTTAAGTCTCACAGCTAACCAGTGGCAGAGCCTGGGTTGTCAGGCCTCAAATCCTCTTTTAGCTTCCATGCCGAGAGGCTGGTGTGAATGAAGGATTGCTGACTGATGCGCCTCCCAGGGGAGGCAAGACAAGAATAAAGGCCTTGAAACCTGGCCAACCCTACAGGAACACTGCAGAACCTTCAGGTATGTTCTATCTAGGCAAGGTAGGCCTCCTGTGCTCTTGATGGGCCAATACCATAGCTGGGGCTCGATAAGTGACCCATCTGTCCTGAGAAGCTGGAGCCAGAAGACAAAGCAGGGAAGCCCAGTGGCCGAAGCTCTGGTGTGTGGTGGGAGAGCAGGCGGAGCACCTCAGAGGAAGCCATGCCCACCTCGTCATTGTCTTCCTGAACTCCATGTGCAGCGATGAGATTAAAGGGATGGGTCTGGGCAGGTTGGAAAGCTAAGGGGGGGGGGGAAGGACACAGGAATGTTCTGGAGAACTGGAAGGCCCAGATGAGGAGGCGAAACAAATGTGTTTTCTGAGGACGAGAAGGGGCCTCAACAATAGCAGCGCCTTTCTTAGGCTATCTCTGTCCCACTGGGAATAGTGACAAGGCTCGATCACACCGAGAGCTCCTGCTGTGCCAAGGCAGGGGTGTCAGGAAGAAAGTCCGATCAAGAGTTGGGTCCCCATCAGGGTGGGCTCTTTGGCACCTTCTCCACGATGGTGGCTCGTGATTCTGTCTTGTACTTTTCCATGACTCTCCAATGCCTCATTTCAAGAGGAAGACGAAAGTCAGGAATTTCCAGCCCTGTAGGGAAAGGCACTGGAGACTTTGGTCTCAGTGACGTGGTTTCACAGCATTTCCTCTCTCTGGAGGCAGGGCAGGTTCTGGTCATGGAGACCTCTCCCCGTGGCTCACAGAGCCTGTCTCTGGTGATCACCTTTTCTTGAGAGCTCTTCGGTTCTGTGATTCTCAGGATTCACACATGTTTAGCGGAGTGTGGATCCTTAGGCAGGTGGAATTAGCAGATAATCTCAGAGGAGAACCCCACGTGCTTGTCAGCAAAGGAGAAGTGATAACAGCCAGCGTCCCTGTCTACAGAAGTGCCACGGGTGCCTCCTTGCTTTGCTTCCCTGGGGGCGGGGCGGGGCGGGGTGGGGGAGGGTTGGTGGTCTAGCCCACTCCACAGACACCAGTCTTTGTTTCTTTAAGAAGAAGACTAGAGGTTCACTGTTTTCCACTGTACCTAGTGACAGGGCAAACAGAGAAGGAAAAGAAAAAGCAGAAATAATCAGTAAAGGAAAGCAAGCTGCAGACCCTTGCTTTGCAGATGCTGTGGTTGATGCTAACTGGGGGAGGGGAGGGAAGAGGAGAAGGGAGGGAGGGAGGGAGGNAGGGAGGGAGGGAGGGAGGGAGNGAGAGAGAGAGAGAGAGAGAGAGAGAGAGAGAGAGAGAGAGGATAAAGCCAGAGAATTGAGCAGACCAACCCTTGGAGATACAGCGAAGTTTCCCAGAGACCTCTCCTTGCCTGTACCCTGCTGGGGAAACCTCCTTTTTGACTATAGAATATAACTGTATATTGCTAATTTTCTGGAAAACCTTTAAGGAATTCTTTAGACCTGTCTATACTTTTTGCCTCTGATTTCTCTCACTTCCTTCAGTCTTAAAAAAAAACACAGTTAAGATATGGGTTATATAGCAGAAAGTCCACCTACTTAAAAGGTAATTTGATGGATTTTAATATATTTACATGTATTTAATATATTTGCATGCACATAATCTATTTTGACAACATTTTCATCACACATGCCCCTCCCCCAGGAGAATCACTGTACATTTTAGCCATGGGCATCCACCAATGTCCCTTCTAGTTCTAGGGATCTCCCTCCTCTGGTGGTTCACACAGGTGGGATTCTGCAGTGCATGGTCCGTCCTGATTGGCTTCTTTCCCATAGTGTGGTGGCTTCAGAGTGTGTCCATGCTGTAGAATATTTCCATGTCTATTCCTTTTAAATCTGAAGACTATTCTACTGTACGAGCATAAGACATTTTGTTTATTATCTTTGAATCAGTTGGTGAAAGTTTGAATTCTCCCACCTCTTTCTTAGTATAATACTGAAGATTGAACTTAGAGTCTCACACAAGCCAGGCAAGTGTTCTACCACTGAGCTATATCCCCAGCATTTAAAAAAAAAAATCCTTTCTTTTGTTTCAAGCTGGTCTTGAATTCACTTTGTGTCCCAGGCTGACTTTGAACTGAGAGCTCTTCTACATCAGCCTGAGTTACTGAGACTGTAGGCATGTAATGAACAATATTGCCATGAACTTTGGTGTACAAGGTTATTGTTGATGGGAGGTGTGTGTGTGTGTTTGTGTGTGTGTGTGTGTGTGTGTGTGTGTGTGTGCACATGAGAGCAAGCACGTACTGAAGCTTTTGTTTCTCTTGGACAGATACCAAGGAGAATGATTGCTGAGCTGTGTTAGTTACTTTTATCGTTGCTATGAATATATGATAGAAAAAAAATTTAAGAAAAGATCCATTGTGGCTCATGTTTCAAAGGGTTTGGCTCATGGTTACTTGGGCCCGTGTACTTATGTAACATCTGGGTGCCAAGAACATGTGACAGGCAGAAAGCAGAGAGAAGGGAGAGAGAGAGAGCCTGGGGTGGTGGCTCAATTGGCACACACAAGAACCAGAGTTTGGATTCCTAAAGCCCATGTTAAAACAAAACAAAAAAAACAAAACAAAAACACAAAAACAAGGCAATGCAAAGCGAAGCAAAAGCAAAAGTCAGGCAAGCAAGGCACCATCTGTAATTCCAGTGATCAGGAGGTAGACACAGGAATCTCTGGGGCTGTTTAGACTAGTTGATACTGGCAAGCTGCAGTGAATCAACAAGTGAAGTGGAAAGTGACTGAGGAAGACAATGCCGACTTCAACCTTGGGTGAGTCCATGTGCACATGACCCCCACAGGTACACACATGCGCGCGTACTACCACCATGCAGATACACGGGCAAAAACGAAACCAAAGATAAATAATAAGTAAAAACTTTAAGAGAATCGGAGTAAGAGACGTGCATCAACAAGATCTCCCCAGGGCTCACCCATTGACTTATTTCCTCCAGCTGAGACCTACCTCCTAAAGTTCCCAGAACCTCCCAAAATAGTGCCACCCACTGGGGACCTAAACCTAGAGCACCTGAACCTGGAGGGACATCTCATTTTTCAAGTCATGACACAGCTGGGGTGGAAACTCTGGGCTTAACATTACTGAGGAACTGTTGAACTGTTTTGCAAAAACGCCTCCTCAGTTTGACACTCTCACCAGTCACATGTGAAGTTTCTAATTTCCCCATATCTATGGCAGCAGTCTCACTGTCTCTCCACCCCACCCCCTGCCCCCCGCCACCCCTTACCGTCTCTTTATTAGTCATCCTTGTAGGTGAGCCATGCGGTCCCATTGTGGCTTCTCCCTAATGACTAATGATGTAGCTGGCCATTTGTATACCTTCCCTAGAGAATTGTCTAAGCCTGTTATCTGCCCTTAAATTGTACCTTCTTATCTTTGAGTGGAGATGCTCTTTCTATTTTAAGTTTATTCTGGATCTAAATCCTTCATAGTCCACATTATCTCGTTGTGTGGGGGTCGTTCCTTCATATGCTTTAAAAATACTTATCATTTTTTATTCATGGATATGTGTGTCCGTATGAGTAAATACCATGTGTTTACACATGTTCTCAGAAGCCAAAAGTGGGTGTTGGGGCTGAAATTACAGATGGCTGTGAGCCATCTGGTAGGTGTACTAGAAATTAAACTCAGGCCTCACAAAAGAAATGAAAATGCCCTAAACTCCTGAGCCATCTCTCCAGCCCTTCACACGCGCTTTTATTTAAAAGAGGTTTAATGTTGTTTTTATTATTTATGTGTATGTGTGCATATCTTTGTAAGTGTATGTGCACCTTTTTGTGCAAGGCCCACAGAAGCCAGAAGAGGGTGTAGGATCCTCTAGTGTTGGAGTTACATGCTGCTGTCAGCTTCCCAATATGGAGCCAGGCTGTGACCACTCTGTAGGGTCAGCAAGGCTGGTAACTGGTGGTTGGTCACTCCAGTCCCACGTTTCTCCACATTCTTGATGTTACCTAAAGCACAAGAGCCTTATGTTCTGAAGAAGGGCCAATTCTTGTTCTCTTTTGTCGCTGCTGCTTTTCACATCATGGTTGAGAAACCTTTGTCTCACCCAAGGACACGAAGATGCCCACCTGGGTTTCCCGTAGCAGCCTTAGCGGTAGATGCTTAGCTCGGTGAATGGTTTTAGGTGGAATTCCAAGTTCAGTGCTCTCAGTGTGGATGCCTGGCTTGTCCCAGCATCCCTTAACGAAAAGACTGTTCTCAAACTGGCCTAAAATCAGGTTTATTTAAAAGGCATTTTGGTATCTCCCCTATTGACATGTCTTCACGATTGATCATAGCATTAGTGATTTTATTTCTGGTCTCTCTTTTTTTGTTTTGTTTTTGTTTCTTTGTTTTTCGAGACAGGGTTTCTCTGTGTAGCCCTGGCTGTCCTGGAACTCACTTTGTAGACAAGGCTGGCCTAGAACTCAGAAATCCGCCTGCCTCTGCCTCCCAAGTGCTGGGATTAAAGGCTTGCGCCACCACGCCCGGCTTGTTTCTGGTCTCTTAATGGGTCATTTTACCCATCAACCTAGGAGTCCTTATACTGGTACCACACTATTCTGTTTACAGCAGAATCATGTTAACCCTGCATACATGATGCCTTAGGTTTGATTGTCCACGCTGAGAGAAAGAATCAGGGTAGACAGAAGGGGAGGGGAGGGAGAACGGCAGGAGGGGAAGGAAAGAGAGAAAGACAAAGGTGGGTGTGTTGGGATATATCCTTTTCTTTTATTGAGTCATTTAAGTAACTCCTAAGAGGCGAAGGATACCTGCCACTTCTATCATGAAGGGGAAAAACACAAATTTCAGGGATAGGGCCCATCAAGCTTGAAGGACCAGAAGCCACGCCCCTCTTCTCTAGGCTCCTAGTTCCGCACTGTGTGCACAAGCACAATGTCATACTGAACTCCTGTGGGATTGATTTTCTGTCTTCAGAGACTCTCAAACACCCCATCCCATTTTATGTTCTCGGCTTCCCCAAGAAGTAGATGGATCAGATTCAAATCCCTATTTACTCACACATCTCACCAAGTGACCCTAGGCAAGTTACTAAACGAATTAAACTCCGGTTCCTCGGCTCTGTTATATGTAAAACCAGAGAGGCCGAGGAACTTGACGAACCTCACACAGCCTGGAATTGGCAGGATCAAGGAGAGAACTAGGGTCTTTGCCTCCTAGTGTCGATGTTCCACAGGCTCCCCTCGTGGAAATTCTTTTTTTAGAAGGATGATTCATCTGGCTGCCTTAGGAAGAATGTTTTTAAAAGCCAAGACCATTATGTTCTCCCCGCTATGTCTGAAAACACCAGGAAAGCACAAGACCAGCGACGCTTCGTGCCTCAAGGCGAAAGGTTATCAGTCCCAACATGAAAGACTATTAAAGCCAGAGTGTCTGAAGCAGAGACCAGCCAACGGGGATGGAGACTCAGTCTCTGCCTGATCCTGCTGCTCTGGTTGTGTCTGCAACAGCAGAGTGCTCCCTCTAGTGGCTTTGGTGAAAATAGCCCTTTTAAACAGATGTACAGCGTGAAGAGAGCAGAGAGCCGAGGGCTCTGGGTTTCTCTTCACAGTTCTCAAGCAAAGGTGATTTTCGTCCCCTGAGGAATGTTTGACGACATTCGGGGGCAAAACACTACTGCGCTGCTGCATAGGGGCGAGGAATGGTCATCCCCAGCAAAGATTCATGTGACCCAGCACGTCAGCGTCAGAGGTGCTGATGTGGAGGAGGAACACCCTCTCCCTCCTCCCTATCCCTCCCACCCTAACCCCTACCCCAAGCCCCTCCCACCCACCCCAGGAGGTGATTTGCCCTGACTTAAAAAAAAAAAAGACTGGTGCCTTCTTCTGTAGCTTCTGAAGGCTCAGACTGAACTGGCGATTTCTTTTTATGAGCTCTTACAAATCGGCCCACACCCTTAATTCCAGCACTTGGGAGACAGAGGCAAGTGCATCTCTTAAGTTCGAGGTCTACAGAGTTCCAGGACAGCCAGGGCTACACAGAGAAACCTTGCCTCAAAAACAAAACAAAACCAGAAACAAAAACCCAACTAGCAAACAAATAATCAACAAAATTGTTAAAAATCCAAAAGTAATACAGTAATCCATACTCCCAAATAAAAGCAGTAAAAGACCTTCTATTTCCCCATCCCTTTCTGTAATTCAAGTTGGCATCCTTGAGAGTTTTGTTACATTGAACTATGTTAAAATGCCAACTGGAGACCACTTAGACCAACGTGGCAATTTCCTTTGACTAAGAAGTCCACCTTGTCTGTGCATATACTGAAGCAGTGTCCATACACATACAACAGGGTCTTTGTCAGAGTCAACACTTCCCAACAGTTTTCCGTTTCGCTGAGTGACTGTCCCTTTAGATTAAAGATGAGCGATTTTCATGTGTTTCCAGAGCACTGGGAGACTCAGCCGTGTGGAGTTAAGACATCCACAACAATCAGGAGAGACACAGAATCAGATGGTACAGGCCCCGGATCTTGCTGCTGTGAGGAAAGCTTAGCTCAGGATTATAGCTTTCTGTAGGTAGTGTTAACTACAAAGTAATACGTCACTGTGTTGTCATGTTCATTATTTCATGCCAACATCTGGGTGACTAGTGGCTTGGAAGGCAGAAGGATTGTCACAATGACAAGGCCAGCCTGATGATCTACATAGTGAGTTCCAGAACAGCCTGGGCTACTGAGTGAAAGCTTGTCTTGTAAAAATATTTTTTTAACTTAAAAAAAAAAAAAAAGAACAGGAAAAAAAACCCCTATGTTTATAAGAAACAATGTAATAATGTCTCTCTGTTGACAGGAGAGAGGAAATTTTTTGCAAATTTATATAAAAACTGAAATAAAAATTTTAATTTTAATTTATTTTATATGTATGGGTGTTTTGTTTGCCTGTACATCTATGTAACACATGTGTTGCCTGGTGCCTGCTGAGGTCAGAAGTGGCTTTTGAACCCCCTGAAGCTGGAGTTACAAATGTTTGTGAGCTACCATGTGGGTGCTAAGAATTGAGTCAGGATCCTGTGGAAGAGCAGCCATTGCTGCTAACCTCTGAGCCTCCTCTCCAACCCACAAAAATATGGTAATGGACCAAGGCTGACTGACATTGAGAGTAATAACTCTTGGTTTAGCTGATCACATGTCATGTGACAGTCACAACTGAGAAACAAATGGGTTTATGTCTAGGAGCTAAAATATAATGTCATTCTGTCAAAACAATCATGTTTTGTTTCTATTTTCCTGTTTTAATTTCTATTGAATACACTGTCCAAGGTGAGAATGATCATTTTTCATTTCACACATCTTAAATTTTAAGTAGGTAATTCCCCTCAAAGTTAGAAATAAGTCACGCTCCATCTGGCAATGTGAGTTACAGTCTTCCCTCTTGCTCTAGATGTCACTACCGGATATTGTCATTCTTTTAGTCTTATGAATCTGATGAGCAATGTGACATTTTCCTGGCTGGACTCCCGTCTAGCACTTGAGACCACGGGCTCTGAAGCCAAACTCACCAAGGTTGAGCCTGTTACCTGCTGACTAATGTCTTGGCTATGTTTTCATACCTGAGAGTTTAGATACTTTTCACACCTGTCAAGCAAAGATAAGAGAGTCTTGCCCATTAGAGTCTCAGTGGAATTAAGTGAGCTCTTGAGTTCATATGCAGTTAAGAAAAGGGCCTGGATCCGGAAGCCCTCACTATGTGTTAATATTATAGGAGAGTTTGAATCGGAAGCTCTAACCATGTCGGCATAGGTGAATGTGAACAGGTTTTATTATTTTTGTTTGTTTGTTTGTTTGTTGTCGGTTTGGAGAACATCTGTGTGTCTTCTTTGTGAGCTTTTTCCCCTCGTCCTTTCATTATTTTTTCTGTGGATTTGTTTGTAGATAAGAGTATCAGTTTGTAGGTTCTTTTCAATGTCAAGGATATTTGGGCACACATGAGATATCTATTACAAATATACCCCTTGCACACTCTGACATCGGTCTTTTGACTTTAAGAGTAATACATGTATTTAAATGAGCCATATATTAACTTTGTATGTGGTCACTTTCCTTAATGGAGTCTAGGTTTCATCTCTTTGACCTTTCATGTTAAACAAATGTATTCATGAGTAGGAAATGAATTTTCATTGTTGTGTTTATTTTTGCTCCACTTTTCCACGCTTTACCATCATGACAAGGTTAGTGAGGGCACCACGTTGGAGTGTCTAACTTACTGCCTGCAGTGCATCTCTCATCTGATCATGTGAACGTGGTACCAAACCGCTCTCTTGTGCCTGGTTCTAAGAGTTCCCATATTCTGGTTCCTCCCTTCTTGCCCTGTGGTCTAACGGCATCCTCTCTGTAACTAGAACATGGCAGTTGAAGGTTTCTGGGGATCTTGTAACACACACAGGGTCAGGTTTTTCTTGGCCTTCATTCTCTTGTCTTCCCTCTCTCATTTGATTCCATTAGAAATGCCCATCTTCAGAAAAGGCCGCCTTTGCAGGTCTGAAGATGAGTTATTGTGGGTTCTCTTTGTCCCTTTGCAACAAATGGCATCATGTGCCCTGCCTTCTCTCTTTCTTGCAGACAGTGCTCATAACTTCATGCTGCGGACAATGGTTAAGATGTATTCTCTCATCCTGCCTTGAAGGCAAGGCAGAGAAATGCACTGTGGTCCAGGATGGGAGCACACAATAGAAGGTCTATTAGGGAGGTTATGCAGAAAAAAAAAATTCCTTCTCTTCAGCCGCATGCTTCTGTAACCAATTGTATTGAGAGAGACCTCGGAGATCAACGGAATCTTTCAACAAACATGGGGGAAGTCTAGGCACAAAAATCAGTACACTAAGTTGATGGAGAGAAACATGGAAGTCCTATGTCACATGGGTGAGACATGGTCCAATGTCAGACTTACCTATCTCTAGATTTCTTGTCTAGATGACAAGACATGTCTCTGTCATGTAAGCCTTTGTGGCTCAGTGTTCTTATTTGCAGCCAAGAGATGGTTCGCATTGGCCTCCCAGCCCATACCCTCACTTGCGTCATTGTCTCTGCAGAGCTGGTTGGGAGAATTCTAGCTTGAGCATTTAGTGGTATACCATGGGATACGTGAGATTCCAGAATAGGGAAATTATGGAGAAGAAAATGCTTAGGGCTGGAATGAGGTGGGAACTTGGGAAGGTGACAGCAAAAGGTTGGGGGCTTCTTTTTGAGGCAGTAAAAAACGTTCTAAAATTGACTGTGGTTACAGTCATTTATGTCTGAGAATATTATAAAATCCATGAATTATATAGAATTATATGCTCTAAATAGGTGATTTATATGGCATATTGATTCTGTCTCAGTGCTGATATGGGTTTTTTTTTCTTATTATTGTTTTTGTTGTCGTTGTTGTTGTTTAGTTTTATTTCGTCTGTCTTGGTACTAGTCTGATTTTTTTGTTGCTGTGATAAATCCCAAAGGGTTAAGAGGCCATGCGAGAAACATGGCAGGAGGCAGGCATGGATGCTGGGGCAGCTGACGACTCACATCTCAAACAGAAAGCTGGAAGCATAGAGTACGAACTCAAATGACAAAGGTCTTTACATTCTCAAAGTACAGTGACAGACTTTCTCCAGCAAGGCCACACCTCCTAAGCCATCCTAAAAGTGTCAGTCCCAAGCACTCAGATCTACAGGAGATATTCTCATTCAAACCATGTCATTTCACACTGCAGCCCCTATAGGCCTGTAGCCATATCATAATTTCAAAAGTCCCCTGTAGAGAGAATCGCTTGTGTGCTGTATGGAAGCATCACCTGTCAATAAAAAGCTGATGGCCTATTAGCTGAGGCAGGAAATAGGAGGTGGGAGTTCCTGTAAGAGGAACTCTGGGATAGAGTCAGGCATAGGTAAAGATTTGCCCTGAACTCTGAGGAGACAGTCATATGAAACTAAGAAGAGATAACTAGCCACATGGCCCTCATAGGATAGAATAATGGGCTAAGTTATGAGCTAGTTGAGGAACAAGCCCAAGCTTATGTATGACCTAGGTATTTATTCATAAATAATAAGTCTCAGAGTCATTATTCCAGGAACTGGGGTGTGGGTGGAAAAGCCTGTGGTTACATTCCCCATAGGAGGGGATGCTACAGGAAAGGACAAAGGGATGGGGTGGGAGTGGCCACTGCCTGACAGTGAGGATGCCCGCAGATGACAGAAACAGTGGAGAATTATAGAGGTGGACCTGGGGCATAAGATGGAGTTTAGTATTTGTCCGAGGGAGGAAGGAGGAAGGATGTCATGAGGAAGCTAGGATTTCTGCATGAAGATTACATGCTGAGAGGAGGCCTGGAGGGACACCAGGGAGCTCCTATGGAAGACACCAAATGTGAGCAGTTCTGTGGATTAGGAATGATTTCTTGGCCATAGTGTGACAGCATATTCTTAAAAGTTGACTTTGAGCTATATATTGTATGTATTATGAATGGAACTTTAAAAATGATTTATACTTTGATATAACCTAATTTATACTATTAGCAAGAAGAGATGAAGGAAATATTGACTTATGAAACCAGCAATCCTAGCCAGGAGGGCGTGGGTTAAGGAAATTTGGACTAAGCTCAGATAGTGTTGACTTATGGAGGCCACAGACTGCAGTGGAAGCTGGGAGATGAGCACATTGTTCTGAAAAGTCACACTTGCAGGAGGGCAACAGGGCTGTCCTTAAGACCAGTGGCATCCATGACAGTTACCAAGAAAGCACCAGAGCTGCTGGAGACCACAGTGAGCCAGGACTGTCACATGACACCCGTGAAGTCTCGTAATTATAGTCATGTTCACATCTTCAGTACTGCACTTATGTCTGCTAAGGCACTATGCTGTCCAGCTTCAGTGCGTGTCATGGTCTCTATAATCCAGTGGTAAAGACAGATGTGAGACAGATGTAAACAAAAAGCCATAACTTGAACATGGTGTTTGTTTTTTTCTTTCCTTCTCCTGCTTCCTCTCCCTATCACCTCGTCTTTTGGGAAAACTGATGCTGGTTGTTTTGGGAAGTGACTTTTTTTTTTTATTTCTTACAGTGTCAACTTTTGCATTTTGGTTAGTAGACAAGACAGATGGTCATTTTAGTAAGACTTTCTAGAACTCCTTCCCTTTCTGTACCTTCCAGAGTATGTGGGTTGGAGAAGTTCTCTGGTTTGGCTGACACAGAGATGCAAACTGGAACAGGAACAAACCCAAGGCAAAGGGTTTAGCATCCCCTGAAAAAAGAGAGGTTGAGGATTGGGTTGGAGGTCAAAGGTTGACTTGGATGGAAAGAAAAAGGGAGAGGAAGGAAAGGAAAAGGCATTTGAGAAGAGAGTGATGGAGGCAGGAAGAGAGAGCAAAGCATCCTTGGGAACCAAGGGATTTGGCGGAAGGGACTCTGGTCTATCTGAAGGAAGCTTTGCTGTGTGTTGCATTAGGGGACCCTTTCACCATGGGCCATACAATGCTGCTTCTCAAGGTGCTCTGGTCTGAGTGTGTCATTCAAAGTTTACAGTTCATAGTTGGAATTTTAATCCCCTATGCAGCAGTGTTGGGAAGTGAGGCCTTTTGGAAGGTGTTTGAGTAAGGAGGGCACAGCCTTCGTGAATGGATCAGTGCTGTTATGAGAGAACATGAGAAAGAGAATGAGCTCTCTTTCTCCCCTGTCTTCTGTCACACGGAGATACAGAGGTCTCTACTCTCTAAATAAATTCAGGGTTCAAGCTACCATCTCGGAAACAAACGAACAAAAATCACCCTAACCAGTCAGTACCTTGATCTTAGATTCTACAGCAATCAGAACTGTGAGAATTACATTTCTAAATAAGTCAGCATGTCTGGGATATACTGTTAGAGCAGCACAAATGGTCTAAGACAAGAGGTCAGATTTTTACATTTTATTTATTTATTTTCGTTGTTTTTTAAATGAAAGCCGTTAACAAGACTGAAGGCAGTTCAGGTTTGGGGGTGTTATGTCCCCTTCTGTTTTACAGTCAAATTATATATCTCTCTGCATGTTTGATATCTGAGTTCATTGGCCTGAGTGTGTCATGGTTAGCGTCAGTTGTTAACTTGACATATGGGAGGAGGGAACCTCAACTGGGAAACTGCCTCCATCAGAGAGAGTACTCTGTGGCCAAGTCTGGGGAACATTTTTCCTTGATTGCTAATTGGTGTAGGAGGTCCTGGTCCACTGTGGGCGGTGTCAGTGCTGGGCAGGTGAGCATGAACTGTATAAGATAGAGAGCTGAACATCCAGAACGTAAGCCAGTAAGCAACATTCTCCCACAGTCTCTGCTTCAGCTCCTGCCTCCAGGCTTCTGCCTTGAGCTCCTGATCTGACTTTCCTCAGTGATGGACTGTAACCCGTGAGCTGAAATATACCATTTCCTCACAAAGTTGCATTTGGTCATAGTATTTCTCTCAGAAACAGAAAGAAAACTGGGGCTATTGGGGGAGGGGGTATGATTTTAATGAGTGCAGTGGTGAGGGAGCCTGTTGGGTGTGGCCATTCTTCCACCTGAAGAAAGCAGGCTTCATCTACTTTGTTCCTGCAGACCTTCTAGGTAAAGACAGTCCCTTTTGTTTCTTCCCTGGTCTTCTCCCTGTTTCACATCATGCCTGGGATCCCTTTGGCTTTAAGTTCCTTTTCAGCTCTTCTTACCTGTGTGTACCCATCTTCCCTTCCCTCTCTCTATTGCTCTTCTTCTGCCAGTCTAGGCAAACCCCTTCTTTTAAGGGCTGTTCTTGTCATCCTCACTTTTTGATGTATTTTCTTTTGAGCTTGAAATCCTCTCATTTACCCTTTATTCTAGATATATTCACCTAAACACATGCTGGCTTTCATGACTCTCACTTATCCATTCTATAGAATTTGGTTTTGAGAGTTCCAGTTATCAACTATTTTTTCCCCATAATCTACACATACCTGAACTCAGATATCTGTTCATGTATCTCCAAAAGGAGTGAGGTGGTCGATATCTATCTATCTATCTATCTATCTATCTATCTATCTATCTATCTATCTATATCTCCCTGTGGGGAGCGGGAGCGGCCACAAGAGCCAAGAGGGTGCCCTGGCTCATTGCCAAGCCCTGTGATCCCTACTTACCAAGAACCTGAGCCTGCACACTTGAACGATCCTGTACTGTCCGCCTGATGAGTCACTGGCCTATCACCATGCACCCTGCCTGCATGCATAGCTTGTGTTCAGAGCATGCTGAACGCTGATTGGATCCAGGAGAGGGGGGAGGGATGAGATCAGAGGGCAGAGGGAAAAACAAAAGAGAAACTGGATGAGCCAGAAATAAAGACAGAAGCTGCTTGAAACCCTCCTTGGCATTTGTGTCGTTTTTCCCCATCTCTGCAGGTCGGAGTGCAGGGTTGCAGCATCTGGTAGCCCGTACGGGGAAGAAAAGAAGAAAAGGCCAAGAAAGAAGCAGAAAAGAAAGCAAAAGCAGAAGCCAGGTGGAAGGAACAGGAAGCCAAAGAAAAGCAAAGACAAGCTGAATTAGAAGCTGTTCGGTTGGCTAAGGAGAAAGAAGAGGAACAAGTTAGAAAAAGAAAAGGCAGAAACTTCAGAACTCGTGCAAGAGCTGGAACGAGAAAAAGGAGCTACAGGGGAGTTCCGTGGTAAGTAAGAATTAATCTAGCGCTAGGAAGAGGCTCCCCAGTAGAGGGACAAAGTTAGGCTCCCGGTGTAGGGACGAAGTTAGGCTCCCAGTGTAGGGATGGAGTTAGGAAAGTCTAACCTCCAAAGGGGACGGAAAATCTCAGATACGAAGGCATGGGATCCGCAGCTTCAAAAGTGAAAGTAAAAACCACATTAGTGCAGCTTCTCAAATGAAGCAGAGTTAAATAAAAAAAGAAAGAAACTCTAGACAAATTCTTGGAAACAATAATTAAAGAGGCACCCTGGTTTCTAGAAGAGGGCTATGTGAACCCCCGATATTGGGAACGACTAGGTCAAGACTTAAAGGCAGCAGATTCGACTACCCTATTACCATCAGGCACGCTAGCCATTTGGAATTTAGTCAAATTTTGCCTGACAGACAAGAGTGGAAAGTATACTGCTGAGAAAGAAAAAGGGGTAGAAACATTAGAGGAAGTAAAGGAGGTTATGTCTCAACATAGTGATCAGCAGAAAAGAAAGGAGGCTAAAAGACAGGAGAGTACTGATGAGAGTACAGAGGAATCCTCAGATAGTGGAGAAGAAGTAATTAGCATAATATCTAAGTTGAGCTTTAAGCGAGGAAGACCGCCTGAGCCCTCGGTGCCTCCCTTACCCTCACCTCCTCCTTATACTGGGAACGAGGGGAGTGAGGGGAAATGCAGTCGACATGTCTCAGTGTGGCGAAATCTGCCTCACAAGATTGGAGCCTTCCCAGTATTACAAGACCAGCAAGGGCAGCGATATCATGAGCCATTAGAGTGGAAAACAATTCAAAAACTTAAAGAATCAGTAACTACTTATGGCTCTCAAGCTCCCTTCACTGTAACTCAAGTGGAAGGATTGCAGAGATTCTGTATGACTCCTTTTGATTGGCAGAATTTATGTAAGGTGGTTTTATCTGGAGGGGTCTACTTAAGTTGGAAGGCTGCATACCTTGAATACACTCTTGAACAGGCTGCTGTGAATGCCACCAGTGGCCAGCCTGCTTGGAGTGTAGACATGCTCATGGGGCAAGGAAATTTTGTGAACAACCAGAGAGGATATCCTCTACAAGTATAAGAACAAATTAATAATTTTGCCCTCAAGGCGTGGATAATGCTTTCAGGGACAGGAGATCTAGGATCCAGCTTGTCTAAAGTTATACAAGGGGAGAAAGAATCTTTCTCTGATTTTTTAGCTAGGATGGTTGAGACTGCAAGTAGAGTCTTCCCAGATGTGGATGCAGCCATGCCACACGTCAAACAATTAGCCTATGAACAAGCAAACAAGGCTTGCAGGAATGCCATACAACCCTACAAAAATAAGACAATGGATGTCTGGATAAGAGTGTGTAGAGATGTCATGGATACCCCTCTTACTAATCAAGGGTTGGCTGCAACTATTTTAACAGGCATACAAGCTGGTCAACAAGGTCAAGGAAACCAACCTACTGCTCAGAAGGGCCTAACCGGTGGATGCTTTTCCTGTGGCCAGGCTGGGCATTTTAAGAGATTGTCCCAATCCCGTGAGGTGCCCGAAATTATGTCCATGATGTCATAAAGGCAATCATTGGGCAGGGAACTGCCAATCCAAGTGGGATGTAGATAGTCGTCCCCTTGAGCCAGTCCAGACAGGAACCAAGCCAAAAAACGGGCCACGGGGCCCTCTGCCCCAGGGCCCTCAAATATATGGAGCACTGCAGCAAACACCCACCCTGTGGCCCATCCTGCAACAAGTACCCAGACACCCTCACATGAGGGCGCCCTCCCCCAGAAGAGCTACAACAGGAAGTGCAGGATTGGACATCTGCGCCACCACCAGACTCATATTAATCCCGGAGATGGGGGTGCAAGTAATTACTTCTGATTTTAAAGCTCCTACCCCCAAAATACAGTGGCTAGTATTAGGACGCAGTTCAGCCACTTTAAGAGGACTAATAGTGCACCCTGGAGTAATCGATCCTGATTATGAGAGAGAGGTGAAGATTATGGTCTCATCCCCAAGAGGAGTGTCCGCAATCTCACCTGGAGATAGGATAGCACAAATGTTGTTACTCCCTAGCTATCATGCTCACTTTCCCACAAAAGGCCTAATCAGAGGAAAGAAGGGGTTTGGATCCACTGGGGACCCAGGAGTGTGGTTCTCTATGGATTTAGAAGAACATCCCCTTTAT
>NC_034599.1:90206741-90208049 GCF_900095145.1 Mus pahari
AAAAAAATCTATATCTCCATGGAATACGCCCATTTTTGTGATAAAAAAAGAAGTCAGGTAAATGGAGACTTTTACATGGCCTTCGAGCGGTAAATGCTGCTATGTAGGTCATGGGCCCAGTACAGCTTGGCCTTCCCATGATATCTGCATTACCCAAGAGTTGGCCCACTATTGTAATAGATTTAAAAGATTGTTTTTTTTTCTTTTGTTTACCATTCCATTGCATCCAGATGATACAGACAAATTCACTTTTACTCTACCATCCTTTAACCATGCCTCCCCTGATTCACCCTACAATAGGACAGTATTACCACAAGGAATGGTGAATAGTCCTACATTGTGTCAATTGTATGTAGATAAAGCTTTAGCTTCTATTAGATAGCAATTTCCTAAGATAATCATATATCATTATATNGATGATATATTAATTTGTGGTTAAACAAAAGAAGAATTACAGGATGTATACCATAATATGATACAACAGTTAGAAAAATGGAAATTGGTTATAGCCCCTGAAAAGGTTCAATGTGGGGGATGTAAAACAATATTTAGGAGCAAAATTAACTAATAACATGGTGGAACCTCTAAGGCTAACTTTGAGGTTAGATAAGTTACAAACTTTAAATGGCTTTCAAAAATGATTAGGAGACATTAATTGGATTCGCCCATATTGCAAAATTTCTAAAGCAGAATTACAACCTTTGTTTGCAATCTTGAAAGGCGATTCAGATTTGCATTCCCCTAGACAATTGACCATGAAGGCTCGAGAATGTATAAAAGAGGTAGAACAAAGTCTTGCTAAAGCTCAGATTGATCGTGTAGATCTTTCTTTGCCTCTCTTATTCTGTGTTATTGCCACTGAGTTTTCCCCCCACAGGAGTCCTGTGGCAAAAAGGGCCCTTAGGTTGGGTGTATTTACATCATTCACCCACAAAGGTATTATCTTGGTACCCTGAAAGTGTGGCACAATTGATTTTAAAAGGCATTAAAATGAGCCTGGGAGTCTTTGGAAAACAACCTGACGTGATAATCACTCCCTACACACCTAGGCAGGTGGAGGTGTTGGCAGCCACAATGATGAGTGGGCAATTTTATGACTGGCAACATTATGACTGGCATATTTGATAATCACTATCCCTCTCACCCATGGATACAATTTATAATTTTCAATCCAATGATTTTTCCAAAAATAACTAGAATTGAACCTATTGCTGGTGCAGTAAATGTGTTTACAGATGGATCAAAAGGAGGGGTAGGAGTGGTTTCTGTGGAAGGAGATGCCCCACGAGTTCATCTGTTCCCTTCTCA
>NC_034599.1:90220199-90251726 GCF_900095145.1 Mus pahari
CTGCTCTGGCAGACAGAGCCCTCTCAGGTGGCCACCTTTCCTCTGGCAAGTAAGGTGCCCAAATTTCTGGAGCCTGAAACAGGGTCTGTCCCAGAAGTTAGGCTGCTTCTGTCTGTCCCAAAGCTGTGTAGCTTCTGCGGTCTACACTCTTGCTAGCACAGACTGGAGCCTAAGCAAACCGGAGCAAAGATGGCTCTCCTTCCGTCTCAGGCCTTGAGACTCCTCCCGGGTGGGCACTCCTCCTCGGGCAGGAAAGGTGCTGGGTGACTGGAGCCAGAAATGGGATCTTTCCCAGAAGTTGTGTCACTTCTCCAGGCCGCCCTCTCCCTGGCAGTGCACCTGGAGCAAAGATGGCTCTCCATCCATCTGAGGCCTTGAGACTCCTCCCGGGCGGGCACTCCTCCTTGGGCGGGAAAGGTGCTGGGTGACTGGAGCCAGAAATGGGATCTTTCCCTGAAGCTGTATCGTTTCTGCAAGCCACCCTCTCCCTCACCAATGTCTTCTTAAGTTTCTCTGAGGATGTTATTGGAAATGTCTTCTCTTCTGTTTCCCGTTTGTACTTTTCCTTTGTGCTTATGGTTATATATTTATTTTTACCCATTTTATATTGTAACCCATCTTCAAATACATGGTCATTTCTGTTACCATATATAACATATATATATATATTTGTTTGGGGCTGGAGAGATGGCTCAGCGGTTAAGAACACTGACTACTCTTCCAGAGGTCATGAGTTCAATTCCCAGCAACCACATGGTGGCTCACAACCATCTGTAATGGGATCAGATGTCCTCTTCTGATGTGTCTGAAGACCGAGACAGTGTACTCATATACATAAAATAAATAAAAATATAATCGTTTCAAGAAAAGATTTGTTCTTATTTTATGTGTTTGAATGTTTTGCCTGTGTTTGTAAGTATACCACATGTACACAGTACCTTCTCAGGCCAGAAGAGCTCCTCAGATACCTTAGACCTGGAGTTACAGATGGCTTTGAGCTACCATGTGGGTGCTGGGAATTGAGCTTGAGTCCCCTAAAAGAGTAACCAATGTTCTTAACCTTTGAGCTGTCACTCCAGCCCAGTGCTTCTCACTCTTCCTAATGCTGGGACCCTTAAATACGGTTCCTCATGGTGTAGAGACCCCCAACCATAAAATCACTTCATTGCTACTTCATAATTATAATGTTGTTATTGTTATGAATTGTACTGTGAATATCTGTGCCTTCCAGTGATCTGAGGCAACCCCTGTGGAAGGATTGTTTGAGCATCCCAAAGGGATCAAGGCTCACAGATTGAAAACTGCTGCTCCAGCCTCTTCAGCTGTTTTTATTGCAGGCATTGAATGAGGTATCGTGGTTCCACCTCAGCTCAAGTTTCTTTGTACTTGGGTGGGACCTGTTGTTTGACAGCTATCCCATGTGGTGAAGCATCATCCCCTCTTCCTTGCTGTGTGCATCAGACTAACGATAACAGGTTCAGCTTTTGCTAAAAATGCACTGGCTCCTCGCCTGAGCCTACAAGGTCACTGAAAAGGTCACAAAGCCTTCTCTGTATCTCCCCAGCCTTAGGTTGGATGTCAGACTCCTATTCCACTTTGCACGGAAGCATGTCAGTCATTCAAGGAGTGTCTACAAACACATGACAGAAGGAGGTTCAGCCCTAACTTATCTAACCCTCTTCAGGCTGAAGACCAAAAGATAAGCCTAAGGTAATTTACTATCAGCCTGTATAGCATTGCTCCAGGTCCCAGAAAGGCGCCTGAGAACCTCCAGTCTCTGTCCCAAACCTGAGTCACCTTGGATTCCAGGAATGCAGAGGCTCACAAATGATCCCACCATGAGATTGCCCTTACGTGGGAGCCATTTCCCTGTGCTGGGAACCGAGGAACAACCATCTTATAGGAACTGGCTTACCCTCTCAAGTGATAAGAACTTCTCCAGAGGCTCCTTGCAGAATGAAGACCGGGATAGACCACAGATTGATGGAGACTGATGAATTATGCATGTGCCCCATGCTCTCTTCTCTACCTAAGCCTACAGCTCCCATCGCAGGTCCCAAAGTGCTGTGTGCTTCATCCAATCTTCCTAGCATTGCCACACCTGGTCACAATGCTCCCCTGCTTCACCATCATTACTTTCCCACTGATTTCTGGGAATAATGGACGGACCTGATTTGTTGGGACTCCTAGAGTCCAGCCACTAGACACTCAAGACGTTAGTAAGTGAACTGATGTATAAGGTACTTCTTACAATGTGGTGTACCTGTTGCTTTGATTTTTACTTTGATAACTAGATCCAGCTGCACTGTTCACTCAGCTGATGATGACAGACTGTTTTTATGGTGAAGGGTCTCCCTCTGGGTTTTAGCCGCTGACCTACACTCATACAATGCAGGTTTGCCATCCCTCACCTCCTTCTACCTCCGTCACTCTGTCCACCATCCATCACCAGACATTCTTTGAACTCACATCTCTGCTGTGGGTGCCATTATCATTGCTGAATGGGTATCGTTTCTCAAGTGCCTTTGCTGTTTAGTATCATCTTTGTTAGGAGAAATTAAGCAGGTTTAATCTGCCATCTTTCCCTGAATAATTATTTACTCCCTGAGTAGGTTCTATTCCAGTGGTCCCTGTTTGAAGTCCTAGCTCTTTTATGTGTTTTTCCTGAAGTTGTAGGTCCTTGACGTTTTCATAAGATGAGGCAAGGTGGTCCTAGCCTGGGTGACTTGCTTTAGTTGCGAGCCCTTCAGAGATTGTCTACAAATGCATCCTCCTCTAGGTCCAGTCTTTCTGAGCTTGCAATTAGCAGCAGAAAAGTTTTTAGGCAAAGTTTCAGGAAGGATGTTACAAGGAGTGATGGAAAGGAACCATTTGTGAGGAAGATAGCATCACTGCCAAGCCCTGAAGTCCTTGTGCGCATCCTCTTACTGTAACCATTGTCAGATGGCTCCTCTGTGCCGTTGCAGGAGGTCAGCATGCAGACCGGCTCCTTTAATGAGGTGGTATTCTTCCTTTAAAATGTAGAACTAATTCCATTCTGAATATGAGTCATTCACTAGCTCCTAATTCACTATCGCCATCACATTTACAGTAGGAACATGCTGCATAAAACATCATGGGATTCGTGAGCATCTAGGCATCTTAAATTTTTACTGGCAATTGACTCTAATTTCAACAGATGAAGACCTACCCTTCATCCAGCTATCCAGGAATAATAGTAATTGTAAGCACATCCCTAATTAAGGGATATAATTGTAGTTGTCCAGGTCTATGGCCATATTGCCCTGAATGTGCTGGAGCTCATCTGATGGTAGCTGTCCATGCTTTTTTTTTTTTTTTAAGTCATATTATAAAATTTAAAACATTGTGGACAATTTTCAGAATTAGATGTGCTTAGAGCTCATCCAAGAGTCTCAGGTGAGCAGAGGCGCTAGACCCCTCCCCGAAGCTGGCGACTGGCACTTGATTTTCTTGGAATTCTTAAAGAGCTAGAAGGTTGCTTGCCGTCTGCTACTTGACAAAGCCCATGGTCAGAAAATGGAGCAGTATCCAGCCCCAGGGTATCCATCAGATGACAACTGTGCATCCTGAAGAACAGATAGGACGAGGATTTGGAAGGAGGGGTCGGGGTTAGAAGAGTGTAAGTACTGTCACTCCCTCAAGTCCCTGGGCAGGAGGGCAGGCATCTCCTCTGCCCCCTTCTTTCACCAAATCAACCCGCCAGCCAGCGACACCCTTTATCCATGTTGTCTCTTCCTACCTCACGCTATCTTGTCAACCGCTGCACTTTCACAACGTCTTCTCAGTCACGTGTGTATTAATCACCACAAAGGAAACGAGAAAGGCCGAGAGGCAGCCGAGATCAGCATGCATGCAGTCAAGATGGGATTTACAATGGGAAATTGGTTACACGGACGTCAGAGAACCAGAGAAGCTCAGACTCGTGGCAACAGAGAGTCACACCCAGTCTGCGTGACAGGAATAATCAGAGGGATCACTGACAGCAGTCAGACTGGGTAGATTTTTCTGGCTGGAGCCATCCTCTGGCTATACTCAGTAGCACCATTCAAGGGCCACAAGCTTAGCAAGGCACCTGGCCTTTCCCTCCCTCCTGTCCTACAATGGTTTTCTCTTGGGCTGAGTCCAAGCTACAGCCTCCTTGACTTGCATTAAGCCTGGAAAACTTGTCTACAGAGGTCAGTACTTATCTGCCATCCAGAGCCACGAGGCGAAGCATGAAAAGCGGCTCTGAAAGCAAGTAGAATATGACCTGTGCACTGTATTGTGCTCATCACAGGCACCCCATAGGTTAACTGTACAGTAAGATACTCTGCATCTTATAAATACATGCATGCTTCTTCAGCTCTCTGAATTCAGTCCAATGAGCCATAACCCATTGCCCATATGGCTGTCAGTTACATGATATTTAAAAATTTAGCAGCCAGGAAGTTTATTGACCATCCATCTTCTGGTTTTATTTTCAGTCATAACACTAGGAGCATCTGGTTCCAAATGCCCAGCTACCAATCCTGCAAATGCATAAATGCCACACCACCCACACACATACAGCTTCATCTGTGTGGCCTTTAAACTAAGGCCATCTAAGTCTAGTGACATTTTGGGGGTAATTTTCACAAGAAGACAATAGAATAACATTTTGAAACCTGGGCTTTACAAGTGACAAAGGACTGCTCTTTGGCTCATATTCTCTCTCTCTCTCTCTCTCTCTCTCTCTCTCTCTCTCTCTCTCTCTCTCTCTCTCCTAGAGAGAACTGTGCTATTTTCTTTCACTCTTTCCACGGGGCAGGAGGTAGAATAAAGCATTAGTCACAGACTGCTCCTGCTTAGGCTCTGAAACCTGTGAGGGATCTGGAGAATGCTGGAGTCTGGCTTTTAACTGAGAGCGTCAGAGGAACTGAGAAAGGCTGAGAGGTAGCTGACCCTCTGTCAGCCTGCGTCATCTTCCAAGTCTGAGGGTTCTGCAGGCAGAGAGCCAGGCTGCAGGCCACAAACCCTTGGGTACCGTCTCACTTCTAACTTTGCTGAGTCTAAGGGTCTCCTTTTGATCAAGAAGGCTTTAAATAATAAGAAAATGGAACCCTGACACGATTAGGTTGTTCTGGCTATTGCATCCAGCCTTTTGCTGCAAGCAGGTTACAACTTGAAACAACAAAAAGAAACCACACACCCATCCTAAATAATGGTAACAGAATTGAGTAGGAGGGGGAAAAGGAAACTATGTAATAAAGTAAAAGGGGAGAGAGTAACAAGGACACACCCTCCCCACTCCACCACCACCCTGCCCCTAGCCAGTGATCCGCCCTTACTCCAATGGTGTCAGGCTCCCTTGTCAAGGATAGGCACAGAGGAAAGCATCTCCCAATAGCAGGCTGTAGCAATAAAACCCAGGATTGTACAAACCACCACTGCTCAGGACAGTTAAAGCAGTCTCTAGGATGGCCTTGACAGGCAAGTATTTCGAAGGGCCCTGTCGATTTCAGCATGCAGCAGTTTCAGGAAGCTCTAGAGAGGCCTGAGCACAATGCAGCAAGGAAGACAACAGGAGTTTCTGGAGAGGGATGGCTTCCCCTGATGGAAATCTCAGCAGTGTTCAAAACCCAGCAGAGGTGAGATTTAGACTTGGAGGGTGGGGGTGGGAGGACGCTAAGTAGCACTTACATACAAGCTTTTACCTGGACATATTTTTTAAAAAACTTCTCTTGTGTGTATAATTAGGAGAGGAATTGCTGGGTCATGTGGGAAGTTTATCATTCTCAAGAACTGCCCCACTCTTTCCCCAACTGGCTGCACTGTTTTAAAATCCCACCTGCGGTGTATGAGCCTTCCTATTTCCTCATCCTCATCAATGGTTGTTACTATCTGTCCTTTTATTGCCGCCACCCTGGAAGGATGTGATATGTCTTTGTGATTTTGATTGGCATTTCCCTGGCGATTAATAACTTGAGCATCTTTTCTCATGTTTGTTAACTATATTAACACTTTATTTATTTTACATGTTTGTAAACACACACACACACATGCGCGCGCGCACACACACACACACACACACACACACACACACGCACACGCTGGAACAAGCTGGTTTGTTTTTACTATTTCCCGAAACCAGCCTGGAGGAGGGACCTTTAAGAGACAATTAGATAGAGGATGAAGTAGTGTTGCTGTCACAGTAATGGTTTTATTGTAGACTGAGCTCTGTGTCCCCTGGCCATGTATGTCTCCTTCCTTCATATTTTGATGCAGTGTCAAGGCTCCTGATAAATGCTGGCACCAGGCTCTCAGATTTCACAGCCTCTAATTGTGAGTGAAAATAAACGTATTGCTAATAAGTTATCTGGCATTAAGTTTGGATCTTAGATTACCCCCAGTGTCCCTGCATTAAGGCTTGGGGGACACTGTTTCAATGCAATTTGGTGAGGCTTGGTGGGTTGTCTTTAGGTCCTTGAGAGTCTTCCCTGAAGCCAGGTGGGACTCTAGTCTCTTTTGCATTATGTGTCAGAGGTGAGCAGTTTTGCTCTCCTAAGCACCCTTTGTCACAATGGCTACCTTGTCACAGACCCTCAAAGCAACAAGGCCAATATAGAACAAGTCTTGCCAAACTGTGAGCCAAGACAAACCTTTTCTCTTTATACATCTCAGGCATTTTATTATAGTAACAAAGATGACTTAGCTACCCTGTCTCAGTTATCTTGTTATAGAAGCAGGAAGTGGACTAAGGCAGTCACCAGTCCTGCTTTCTTAGGACCAGGAACTTATGGATTGAAGCCATTAGCCCAAGAGTCACCCACACGCCTTTAAATAACCTGAACAACTCATTGATTTGCCAAGCTAGACTCAGGCAGAATTGTTTGTTAGCCGTGTCTTATATGGGTTAAATGAACATTTGTTCCTAGCTAGCCAGGAAAAGTCACACAGTATAATTGGTACCTGAACAGACAGACTGAATCAATGTTGGCTTTACAAGAAGTGGTTGTACAGTCCCTGCTGTAGGTGATGTTGGAAACTGAAACTGATCCATCTATGTATGTAGTGTTCCTAGGGACAATCCCAATGTCCTGTAGCTTTCTCCATGTGGTACAGGATTATGCACGTCCTTGCTTAGTGGCAGCAAGATGCCCCCAGATTTGTGTGATAAGATATACAACCAAGGCCAAGCCATCTGAGAATGATGCATACATCATGGGGAACCTAGGTACCATATTCCTCTACATGGTATGGGAGAGCATGCATCCTTGATAAATGAGAACTGCCACCCCAGTATAGGAATGTCGCCCAAATGACTGATGCATTAGAAAATGCATTGCAGTCTTCAAAAGTAGCACGTGAAGAATGGAGTTGGAAGCAGGCAGAAGTGGCAGTGGCTTGGTCTTTGCTGTGGGTGGTAAGGTGGGCAGCTAAGGCTCAGCTCTCTGCCCAGACAGAACTTACCCACACAAGGGATGCTGCTCTCCACGTTAACTTCTGATTTGCTGGGGAAAATGGGGACAGAAGAGGATGCCCAAGGGTTCCCCGTGCTGCTGTAAGTAACGCCAATGAGCCCACTGGCTTAGCAGGCTGTGTGTGGATGGAGAGTCTCTGGTCTGTTGTCAGTCTCCTATCTAATGTGAGCAGGTGTTTATTTACATCCACCAGGAACAGTCACATGGCATAGACTACGCCTTATTTGGAGGCAATAATTCCCCTTACAACTTTCTGCTAGGAGATGCACTGATAAAGTACCATGCAGCAGCTACAAAGGGCAAGGCACTTCTCTGTGTTTAGACATGGAAACCCAATGTGCAAATAAACACAGAGCTGTCTACACGGCAAGAATATCTTAACCACACCATAGGAATATACAGTGGTTTAAAGTGTAACATGGTTACATTTGAAGATGTGTAGTCACAGACACTCTTCAGCCTTACCTGTGATATCTGATTACAAAGAACATGTGCTGGGGCTGGAGAGGTGGCTCAGCAGTCAAGAACATCCGCTGCTTTTGCAGAGGATCCAGGTTCAGTTCCCAGGACCCACAAAGTGGCTCACAACCATGTATAGCTCTACTTCCAGGCCTTCTTCTGCCCTTCCTGGCACCAGGCACATATACATGCACATATATACACACTGGCAAAATACATGTGTGTGTGTGTGTGTGTGTGTGTGTGTGTGTGTGTGTGCATTATTTTAATTTAAAAATACTTTACAAAGGTACTGTATTGCTTACTCATTAAAATTACTCATTTAAAAATGTATTTGTTTTTACTTTATAAATATGTGTGAATGCCTGCAAGTATGTGTGAGCATCATCTGAGTGCCTGATGCCTGCAAAGTCCAGAAGAGGGTGTCAGAATCTCTGGAATTGGGGTTCCAGATAGTTTTAAGGCTGCTGCTTTGTGTTAGGGACTGCACCTGGGTCCTCTGGAGTGGCAGTGAGGGCTCTTAACTTCGGAATCATTTCTTCAGCTCCTAAACTATTTTTGAATATCACTGGAATGAGAGGATGCTCCGTCAGGTGATACTCGAGATAAAATGAAATGATCTACTTCCTACAAGTCAATATCCTCAAATGACATCTCGCCACCCTTGGAGGGTATTTATAAATGCCAGGAGCAGTTTGGGTTGTTATAGAAACTCCTTGGGTGTTAGAGGCAACTGGTATTTAGTCCCCGAGGGATGAGAAACGCTAAATATCCTGTTACGGGGGAGTTTCACAGCACACAACAGTGCCCCACTTAGATGCCTGCACCCGCACTAGTGTAAAACTACACAAAACCCAAAGAGGTTATATCTGCTGATTTGTCTTCCACCCCTACAGGTATAAGGATCGTTTTTCCTTTCAACTACTAAGATGGCCGGCAGTTCAGTAAACTAAGTATCATTCAAGAAGGATGAAGTACATTCGAAGAACTGGCACCCATGATGACTGGGGTCCTGCAAACCACAGGACATTGACCCTGCCTGAAAGGTGGCTTGCTGCCATGTGAAGAAAAGATATTTAAGTACCTTAGAAGATGGAGACAGAGGTTACTGTTCTCTTCTGTAGCTCTTAGGTCAATTTAACACATATTCTTGGCAGGAAGGAAGGAAGAAGGGAGGGTGGTGAGAGGAAAGGAGGAAGAGGCTTAAGGTTGGGGCACACCCCCATATTTTCACTGGGGGATACCAGAGAGCCAAGCCTGCATTTCCACCGTTGTTGGGAACCTCTTCAGCACTATGGTCCCCAAGGAGCTTTCTGTCTAAGGGTTTCTCATAACTCTTAGCCTGGAACAGTGATCCCTAATCTTTTCTACATTCAGTTATATGATACCACACATTTTAAGAAGCTATGCCTTTGAAAGCAAACCAAACATGCTGCTTGGTTTTCAAGAAAAAAAATTACATTTTGTTTTGGGGCTGAGGAAAACAACTGTGATGGACTTACTGAGAGATGTGTGTATTTGTGTGGCTTTAGGCTCACAGTGGTAAATGCCAAACAGAGATGGGCAATGAGAAACGAGACAAGTGGACCTGAACAAGCATCCCAGCGTTCCTGGGCCTGGCTACATCCGACTTGAGGTCATAGCCTCATCCTCCTGTCCCTCCACCCCAACCCCAACTCCTTTTATGGAGCTAGATAACGGTGAATTCTGTCTTCTGTGCCCAAATAAGACTTTACTGGACACCTGTCTGTGCCCTGTCTGTTGGAGTCCTCAGAGCTCTGTGGAGGCATAGAAAATAGAGACAAATCTCTTACTATGTAGAATTCCCTCTGACCTTCAGTCACACATGGCCTTTTGAGACTGTCCTGAATTTAGGTGGTATTTTAGCACTTTTCTATCTATAGGCTGGCAGTTTTCTGCTGGTGTTGTGTTGAGCATCCACTGTAGTCCAAATCATTTCTATTCTGATGATTTCAAAGATTTGCTATGCTACAAAGGTGATTGACAATGTGAGCTATGATTTTCCTCTGGTGTCTATCACAGTCGCTATGGAAATAATAGCAATGGTCGCTAAATTTTCAGCAAGCATTTTTTATTGTTGTTGTTGTTGTTGTTGTTATTAAATTAATGTTTTTGAAACTTCAATATAGGACAGACATAAGCGAGCCAACTTCTCTGACTTTCTTGCCCACACTGGCACCCTGGAGCTCCTTCAGGTGCCTGGGCCTTGGGCATGGGCATTCAGGCTGCTGCTGAGGGCAGCGGATCCTTCATCCTTATTGAGGCAAACATCACAGAGTACTTGATATGTATTATAGCCCTTCCCAAGCTCTGCAAATGCAGCAAAGTGACAAGTCTGAGACCAGTGTAAAGGATAGGTGGGTCAGATTGTGGGGAGCAGAGGAGACCCTAAGTGAGCGAAGTCCTGAGTTAATGTCTACTTCGATATGGGCACGACCATGTCTAGAACTCCAAGGCCTTGGACCCATGCATTCAGCGAATGCAGTTCCTCACATGGGCCAGGCTCCAAGAGGGGGTGGTAAAGCTCTCCTCAGGGAGTTCAGGTATGCATGTTTATAGACAATAGAGCAACATAGGCAAATACTAGCTACTGCAGCTTCCTCCTCTCCGCCGAGGTTCTGGGGTGTTTCTGAGAACTACCTGGTCCCAACTTTACTGCACAATGTGTCTGGATATCTGTTCTTTTCCATTCCCTTGAGGTCTCTAGCGAGGGTTCCCGGACCCAAGCTGCATAGAACTAGGTACCAGATAAGACACATACCAGCATCAACCAGAGCCCACACCCAGCAAGGTGGTGGTGTAAGCACATCAAAGCCATGGGCCTGAGAGGTGGAGACTTGACCAGGGGCTAGAGTGGCTGGGGCAGGGGCCAGGGGAGCTGGGGCAAGAGCAGGGTTTCACTGACCTTCCACAAAAGGAGAAAATGAACTCTGAGGCATGTGATGTGAAAGACAGAGCCAACATGGGAGGGAGGGAGAATGTGAACCACAAGGAATCCAATGCTTTTCAAGAGACAAATCAACAATGTAACCAAGGCGGGGTAGGGGGTGGGGGTTTCCACGAGGAGGAGAAAGAAAAACAAGAAGCAATAATGAGGTGCCAAGCTGCTAAGCTGCTATGTCCGGCGTGAGCCTACAGAAGCCTACAGTCAGTCAGGGAACATGGGCAGCTTGTCTGAAGCTCGCCCTCTTCCCAAAGGGTCACAAGCTACGGGCCTGCTGACAGTAAGCTACATTACCTTCCATTTATTCACCAGGCATCGAGAAACATGGTGACTCATCTGAAGTCACTCATGGGAAGGCTCCAGGGCCTCTGACTCATAGGCCTTCCGGCAAGAATCCTCTCCGGGCAAGGATGTGTGATCTCCAGGCAGATGAGCAGTCTCCTGACCAGGCTGGGGCCTCTTGAGATTTTCTCTGGATACCCACACTCAAAAGAGAAAGAACCACAACCATGGCCACCGTGCCAGCATCCTGTGACTCTTTTGTGCCCAAAGAACGCTGGTTTTGTAGTCTAGCTGCTCCTAAACTATCAACACACACACACACACACACACACACANGAGAGAGAGAGAGAGAGAGAGAGAGAGAGAGAGAGAGAGAGAGAGTCACCTGTAGCAGGAATGTGCATCAATACTGAGCAGGGGACCTGCAGGGGGGGCAGGGCTGTGTGTGAAAGGCAGAAGATGACAACCTTTGTATTAGACTTCATTTCCTTTTCAGACACCATGACAGTAACATTTGGGCTAGCCTGCTGCCCCTGACTTCAGCGACTGTCTGGAGTGAAACGGAGTCTCCTTATGGGAACTGACGGTAGCCTTTTTCCGTTACCCAGAACTCAGCGGCCAGCACCTGTGCATCTCTGCCGCTATTGCTTGGGTACACACACCAACATAAAAGCAAACAGGACCTTGGGTTTGATGTCATAGGAAACTCACCAAGCCGAGGTGGGGATAATTATGAGGAAACACTCAAAGAGATGCTGCCCTCAAGCGAGACTGTTTGTAGTTGAAAGGACCCCACTCTCTTCTTCCCTTGATCCTTCTAAGAATCTGGAGTTGACCGGCTGGGTGGAGGTGGATAAAGCCACTTGTAGCCTGAACAAAGAAGAGGGTGGTCTCTTCTCAGATCCTCAGATCCCAAAGGCTGGGTGATTTCAAAAAACTACACGATGGGTCAGGAAAAGGCGCAGAGAGAGTGGGCACTTCCACGTGAGGCATCCCCACCATGACAGGGGTCTAGTCCAGCCAAAATGCTGAATTAACTTCCCAGCCCCATCTCTGAATGCCCAGACGTCAGGTCTGGAGGCTCCAGCGGAGGCCTCGCATTCCCCAGCCTGGTAGTCAGGAATGCTTGGAAGCTGTGTGACAGCCGATGACTCAAACCTGATGGGAAGGCCAGATCCTCAACCTGGGGTCACTGGTACACTCAGCCAGGAGCTCCAAAGGAACCTCTTTCAAGAAGCCCTGGGCTGGCAGCCTCTTTCCCATGATAAACATACCACAGTCTCTCGGATGTTTGTCGGTCCGAATTGTCTTCCTAACTAAAGCAAAGCAAAGCACCAACAACATCAACAGCGGCCAAAGAGACCCACAGCGTCTTAAGTGTAATCCGCCTTCTGTAGTCCCAGGTCTGCATTCCTGGATTCAGTCAACAAAAGTATCAAAGATATTCAAAATGTGCTGGGAGTGTGGTCTGCAGTTGGCGCTGTGCAACAGAACAAGCACAATGCAGCCAGCCCCAGCTTCTCCTCAGGTGTGCCTGTGTGTCTGTCTAGTCTTCATCGGGGTTGCCCTAGTTACTTCAAGCCCTGAAGAATGTGCAGAGACCACGATGTGTCAATGTCACTAAATATGTGCGGCTCAGAGGCTGGGCACATAGCTCAGTGATAGAACAAGTGCCTAGCGTGCTTTAACTGTCATTTTTAAAGATTATGTGTGCACTATGTATATGTGGATATGCACACAAATGTGTTTATGTAGGCTGTACGTATTTGATACCCATAGAGCTGGGGTCATAGGCAGATGTGGCGGCTGGGAACCAGACTCAGGTTAGACTTTGATTTTAATGCCCAACACACACATACACACACACACACACACACACATACACATACACACACACACATATATATACATACACACATATATATGTAAATTGAGACTATAGTGTGGAGAATTCTCATCTATCCAATAGACATGTTTCCCCCTGCCATAAAAATTCCCTTAATTTCTTTTCATAGGTGGGAAATTTGCTTTACAAACCAATACCAATGCATTTCTAGGCTTAAGCCTGAGCTTCAATCTGCTTCCTGGACTTTAAGTCAACTTCCCTTTTCTGTTCTACAAAAGCATTGTGGTGACACACACTTCTTTACCGCTGTCCTTCAGGCTCCCCTGGCCTTGAATGGTTTCCCTATTCCTCCAGCAAACCTATAAGTCCAAAGTGATTTACCTCATAGCTCATAACTGCAGCAAAATAACAGCTATGAAACAGCAACAAAAATAATCGTATGTTTGGGGATCACCACAGCAGCAGAAAACTGTATTTAAGGGTCACAGCATTACGAAGGTTGAGAACCCCTGATCTAGCTGGATTTGAAGACTAATGGTCAAGTATTTATAGAATTTCCTTTCATTCTGCTTGATAATTTTCTCACAGTTCTTTCTGGCCTTGGGAAGGAGACCCCAGAGGTGAAGTGACATCAAGACACATCACGTGACCTATCAAGGCAGGGACTGTCAACACCCTGTAGGTGTTAATATTTATGGATTGAGTAGGTATGATATGTTTTCTCCTCAGTAGAGTTACTCTTCTCCCTCTTGTCTGCACTGTACTCTTTGGAAGGAAGCCACTGGTCACTTGCCATCTTGACGGGGCAGAGGTTATGTTCTGCCTCCTCCGGAGAGGAGACTCAGAGTTTTGAATCTCACCCTGCATGTGTTGCAAGAAAGCATCTCTTCAGCTTTCTTTTAGACAGTCTTTCAAAAAAATACGTAGGCCCATCAAGCATGGGGCCTGATTCTAAGACAGCTTTAATGGGATTTAACATTTCTGAATTTTATCTACTGGGGCTGGAGAGATGATGATGCAGTGGTTAAACGTGCTGGCTACTCTTCCAGAAAACCCAGGTTTAATGCCCAGCACCCACATAGCAACTCATAGCGATCTGTGATTCCAATTCCAGGGACCCAACCCCCTCTTCTGGCCTCTGTAGGCATCGGGCCTTCATGTGGCACACAGATATACATGCAGGCAAACCACCCATACATATAAAAATATATTTTTAAAATATTTAAATGTATCTAAGTGTGCACAGCTCTAAAGGACTACGTGGCAAGATCGTAGGATGCAGGTCAGGTGACTCCACTTCTGGTCTGGAGGTCCCCTTGAAGCAAGCCTGAGTGGATGTCTTCCAGGATGCTCCCCTGGCAAAAACTCAGGCGTATGTGTCTCGTGCCTAGGATGTGGCTGGCTTAACCACACAGTCAGGAGGAAGTGGCCCTCACCTCCCCCCAAAAGAAGGTATCAGAGGAAGTATTTGAGGAGTAGTGTTAGAGAGATGTCTTTCTATCTAACACAAAGACCTTCCTTGTTCCCCAAAGAGCATTCATTTGCACCCACCAAACGTGGCTTTGCAAAGATGGCTCAGTGAGAACAAGCATCGCATGCCTACAATGCGGAGCCAGAGTCCCACACTACGACAGTGGGAAAGAGGCCTGCTCTTTTTAAAAACTGGAACTCCAACAAGAATAACTATCTTGGCAGTCACGAAACACACTACTTATATTGTTGTGTAATAAAGTTTTATAATGTTAATTTTTTTAAAAAAAGTCATTGCACCCTGATAAGATAAGAACCTGCCCCCCCTCCCATTTCAATTTCCCACAGTGGCTGTGTCTCCCTACTCCCACCATCCCTTGCCTCTTCACAATTCAACTGTTTTTCTCCATCACGTTCTTCTCCTTATTGCCTGGACTTTGAAGTCCAATGTCATGTAAACATTAACTTGCTTCTTAAATAAAACCGCAAGGAGCAAGCTGTAATCTGAGCGTCTAACTAACCTTTCCCACGGGCTCCCAGGAGTCTGATTTCTCTCCCGGTGTGTCCCAGCATCACAGGAGTTATTTGGAAACCGTCCTCCCTTATTTATTATGGAAGTGTTTGGCAAAGACTAGCGACTGGAGCTGATTTATCGTGGCAACACCCACCATTTCCTTTTAAATGTAGTCAAGACCCAAAGGATTGTTGACTTAAAGAGAAAGAATGCTAAATAGCAGTCCAAATGGTTAAAGGAGATGGAGGGTGGGGAGGAAGAGGAGGAAAAGCGCATTGGCTGAAGTGTGAGGTACCTTAGGCTTCCTTTCTGGAATAGCCCCCTCCATCTAAGGTGGTGTATGGATCCCTTCTGCTGGTCCTGAGCCAGAGGCTACCTATATCACCAACAACCATTTGCTTGTTTGTTTTTAATACACTCGTGGGGATCATGAGTCCAAACTCCCGTGGTGAACTTTTCAATTCACCTTAACGTGCACATGATTCGTCGGTGTAATCTATGGGAAACTGGTTACAAAGGATGGGTTGGTTTTTTTTTCCTTCTGAATTCCCTACAGAGATGTTTTCAGACTTTGCCATACATTATTTTGATGGCCTCTCCCAACCTGGTAGTTTGAAGTGGTAGTAAATTTTCCTTACATGGGGCATGGGGTGTTTTCACGCACTATAAATTGTTTTCTGAGCTGCTGGGGAAGCAGTCTTAGTCTTAAGATTTTGACTGTACATGTAGCACTTTTTTTTTTTTCTAACATTCCCTTCTCCATCCATGATACCCAAGGTGGACTTGCTGGACCTGAATTGTGTAGCTGTATGACCTGAAATATATGAAAGACTGATACTAAAAGGATATATATATATATATATATATATATATATATATATATATATAATTTCCTTTATCCTTTTTTTCCTCCTGAACTGAGTTAGTTTTCCTTGATACACGATTAAATAGACGGAGCATTTGCCAAATTATTCTATGGCTAATCTCTCCCAGCAGCAGGAAGCCTAGTGAATTTCCTCCACACACTGTTTCTGATGAGCTGACCTTTTTCAAATGCCAAATGGACCAGTTGGAGTCAACTCTATCACTTCCACCGTCGGCTCCCATTTATCCCCAAAACACCCACTTGCTGACCCGAAACAAATCTTGCTTAGCTAATTTCCTTTGGAAGATCGGCAGAGACACAGAACAAACGGCTGCTAAAGTCAGGAAGAAGTTCTGACTGTGTCTTGAAATATGGTCACTACTGTTTACACACACGCATTACAGACTATGTTTGCTTGTCATTCTGCTATTCTTTTATCCATTATCATTTTGCAAAGTGATATTAGATTAAACTATTCTGGGTATTAGTGATAACTTATCTCTCCGGTTTGGAAAACAAGATGGCCAGCAACATGTTTCTCTAAACATCGCTGGCATTCTTCCCACTCACACCTATGCTGCAATCCTTTCTTCTTCCTCTCCCAAACACTTAGTGAGCACCAGTGTGTCGGATAAGTACCACTGGATGCTGATGAATTGATGGCAGCTAAACTCTAGGACTCCATGAAGCTTAGTCTGTTGATTTAAAGTCTTTCCTTCTTGCCTGCCGAAAAACTCACTTAGAGAAAAGGCACTATTGGAATTCCTGGCAAAGAAAGTCAACATGGACAGCTTTTGCTGAGTTAGAGGCAAGCCACCAACCTTTAGCTGTTGTAGCTCATCTTCGGGGACTGGCTATGCCAGCATTCTTCTTCCGCTCTGAGGGAGTTAGCCTTCCTCCTTAGCATCAATAGCCTTACATAGGAGGGTTTGAATGGACATCGATTGGATGTCACCCGGGGAAGCTAGAAAAGCTTTCTAGAGAACTCAAGTGCTCACTCTCATCTGATGCGGCCGCCTGAGTCCCCAGCTACAGAGCCCCAGCAGAAACCACAAATGTACAGGAAACTGGGGAAAATCAGATAAAGGCAAACCATTACATGACACACGTACAGAAGGGAAACAGTTACGAATTAACTCAAATTAATTTAAGGTTACAAGAGCAAATGGCGCAACGGTTTAGTTAATAAGAAGCTACTCGCCAAAGCTGTCAAATGACTAAGCGCTTTCAGGGATAGCACGGAGCGGGTGGCTAGACAAAGAAACCCACGGCAAAGATAAATTCCCGTGGGAACCAGGAGCGCACGTTGCATGACCGATGGAGAAGGCTTTGTTTGTACGTCCACCTACCCATATGTACACCTGAGCACATACGTTTGTAGATCACCAAAAACCACCGTTACAGAAGATAGTATTGGGGACACTGAGGCAAGTGGAAATGCATGCTTCTACGGAGCTTAAAACTCACCAGCATGCTGAAAAAGTGTTGAAAAACCCAGCAGACTATAGGAAGGGATTGTGCTAAGAAGGCAGGGCTGAAACCAGGACCTGATGGCCTTGGCTAGCTTCTTCAGTGGAATAAGCTAGCATCCTGCATCCTTCATCCTCTCTTGCTCTGTAAGCTTCCACACTTTAGGTTCGCAGCATCATCTTATCCTTGGCTGTCTGCAGTTGCCTATCAATGAGCTTTGTGGATGGCTGATATCCCTACTGTCTGGACCTCTACAAATCAGTTCATACCCATAGGTTCCCCAACTCAACATTTACTCAATGTTTTCTGCCCGACACCCATATGTCTATAAGACTCCACTGAAATTCCTAACCTAACTGTGGTGGAGTTGGGCTCACCTGTGGTAGCCTATTTAGAGTGCTTAGAGAGGAGTCAATGAACAGAGGTAAGCAGATCTAAATTGGAGAGCCTGCGTCAGGCATACAGTATAGTCCAGAGGCATGAACAGGAAACTCTGCTTCGAAGACTCAGAGTGAGCCAGGTGGTGGGAGCACGCACCTTTAACCCCAGCACTGGGGAGGCAGGGCAGGTGGATCCCTGATGTCGAAGAAGCCAACAGAGCAGAGATCCAGGACAGTGGGACTACACAGGGAAACCCTGTCTCGAAAAACAGATGGACAGTCTGACAGACTCAGATCTCTCTGAGAATTCAGGCTGGATTATGGTTTAGAGATAGTTTGCTGGGGAGAGTAAGGAACTCTTTATAAATAAAAACAGGGAAAAGATCATTTAACCCCGATAAACAGGTATAGAATAGATAACTGCTCGGAAGAGCTGAGGGGAAGAGTTATTACTGTGTATTAGTCGGCTATCTGTTGCTATGACGAAATAACCCACAGACATCAACTTACAGGAGGAAAGGGGAGCATCGGCTTGTGATCTCAGAGGTTTGGGTCTGTGGTCACTCGTCTCTACTGTTTGGGGGCCTGTCTGGAAGCAGACCGTCATAGAAGGAAATGTGGCAGAGTAGGGTTACTCATCTCGTGGTGGTCAGGAAGAAGAAGGAGAAAGAGAAGCAGCCAGAATCCTGACACATGCTTAAGGCATGCCCCTGATAGACAGCTTCCTCCATTTAGACATCCCCTCCCTCCTAAATACTCCAGTGGCTGAGGGGACTCAGTCTTCAACCCACGAGCCTCTGTGGTACGTTTAAGATTCGAACCATACTATCCCCAGTGCTCTGCAGAATGAGAGGTGAATGGCTCATCTTCCAGCCCGTTTGGGAGGAATATCCGGTGGACTTGACATGTAGTATGATTTCCTTCGTTCCCTGATGTATGTTTGTTTGTTTGTGATCACACACGGTAATCTAGAGAGTACTGACGAGAAACTGATAAATGAGACACAATCTGTTTCCTTTTGGAGCTCACAAGTACAAGCTAATAAACAACTACTCAAAGCTTAGGTAAAACCGGATTAGGTTTCTGATAAAGGATTCCCTTGTGACGTTTAGAACAGGGTAAAAATCCAGGGTGCGCCAGGAAACTAAGCGTCAGAACTGTGGATGGAGATGAGTTCTGGAGGACAAGGCTCTTTCCAAGTCGGGAGTGAGCAGGTGAGAGGGCGCTGGGCTGTCCTTAGTGGAAAAGAAAAAAGGTCTTAGGCTAGTCTGCTGTGAGTAGCTCAGCCTCGTTGAGAAAGACCACTCTTTGTTAACCAGCACATCCCCTACAGCTAGGATCACAGACATGCGTCTCTGTGTTTGACTTTGGGTGGGCATTCTTTCCAAGGAAGCAGAGGGCCCAGTAGTTACTGGCTTTTCTTGAGTAAGGGGACACTCGGAGAGCAAGAATGTGCAGAGAAGGTTGTTCGGAGATAGCGTCACCCTGAAATTTCTGTGTTGGTGCTCTCTCTATCTTCCTGAACTTGCCCACATTTGGAACAGAGCCTTCAAAGAGATGGACAAACTGAAATGGGCTATTAAGGAGGGTCCTGAGGATAATAGGGGCTGGCCTTTTATTATTAATTAATTTCATTATTGTATGAGGACTGAACCCAGGGATTCATATATGCTAGGCAAACTCCCTACTTCTGGTCCCCAGGCCCCCTTCTTACTTTATGTTTTGAGATAAGGCCTCCCTAAGACGCAGCTCTGTCTCAAATGCTTCAAAGCAATGACTTCTTTCTTTCTTTGTTTTTGACAGGGTCTCATTATAGCCATGGCTGGCCTAGAACTCACTCGCTTGAGATCCACCTGCTCTCCTTCCCACGGTCTAGGGTTAAAGATGCGCACCACCATGCTGGGCTAGTTTTATGTCTCACAGTTCCCTCCGTGTTATCTTTCTATTTCTTTGCTTTTTATTATTTGATGTGTGTGAGTGCTTTGCCTGCGTATGTATCTGTGCATCACGTGTATGCCTGACGTTCACAGCGGCCAGAAGAGGGCGATAGAGCCCCTGGGACTGGAGTCCCAGACAGTTTTGAGCTGTCACGGATTCTGGGAATCAAACCTGGGTCCTCTGCAAATATTCATTAACTGCTGAACTCTTAACTCTCCCAAGACACCCTTTATTTGTTTTTTAATTGCACGGGGCTTCTTAAATTTTCTGTTATGACTGATCTTTAGTCAATCCCAAGCCAGCATATTGTGGGTTAGAAGTGGAGTCCTGCCTCTGGCCAGCCACAGGGCTACGGCCGCTCATGGAGGTGGGATCCGGGAAGGTTGCCACCACCGGGCAGGCATCGGGCTGTGAGAGGCCACAAGACCCCACTGTGGGTGGGGAGGCACAGTGTGAGGTCCCCGGGGAACTGCCGGGAGCTGGCTTGTGAGTCCCCGGGGCCGCACAAAGGCCAGGGACAGCAGGTTCTAGCTCTTGGACACCACAGATGCTGCTCTATGTCGAGGAACAGCTGAGAACAGAGTGTGGGTGGGCCCTTGGGCTGGATCTAACCGGGAAGAGCGGAAAAGCGGGAGGAGAGCTCCAGCTGGACCCGGGGGTGGGGGGTGGGGGGACAAGAGTGTCTCTGGCTTGCTCAGACGGGTGGTTTGGCTTGGTGGAAACCGTGTCTGGGAGCGCAGAGAGGCCTCCTGCGTGAGATTAGACCTGGCTCTTTAGAGGAACACCTACTCCATTGCTCCAGCATGGCAGATCCCGATGAAAAGAGGCAGCCCATGGTTTTAAGGCATTTATTGTGACGGCAGAGAGTTTGTGATGAGTGAAACCATACCCCACTTTCTCAGGGTGGGCCTGAGGTTAAATACCTTTTGCAGGGAGGAGAGCTTAATTGACTAAGCCCATCAGGCCTTTAGGAACCTCATTGACATGGAGATCTGTCTCGAGAGCTATGTGATCTGTAGTCACATCCTCTACCTGTGGAGGGGTTTGGAACATTGCCCTACGTGACTGACAGCCACAGCATTATGGAGAGCTGAGGTCTCGTGTCAGGAGCCTGGTGTGGCAAACACCTTCTGTCCCTTGCAGGAGTCTCCTTGCTGGATCTCTGGGGTTTAAACCTAGCTTGGGGATTTCAACCTAGCTCGACCAGAAAACAGGCTGCCTTTCACGGTCCCACAGCATATAGGTTTAGAAAGTAAACATTATAAAACATGTACTGACATCGTAAGTTTGTTTAAAATGATTATTTGCTTTTTCGTGTAATTTGTTAAAGACAAAAGTAATTTTGCACGCTAGCAAGACAGACGTGTCCTTTTGTTTGTACACAAATCGTCAGATCTTGGCTGCACATCTGATGCTGCAGGATGGGGCACAGTCACTCTTTTTCAGGACTGGTTGGTATAATTCTGGTTTTACCATTGTCAATGCTGAAAATACCACTTTGCGTAAATACACAGTTCAAAATAGCAGAAGCATGCTTATGCAAAGTGCACATATCGTATGTTCATAACCAAGGCTTATGGGGGTCACCCAAAGCCAACCGCGCAGGCAAGCCTTCCAGAACCTTATGGCATTCCTTACACATTTGATTTTGCATGAACTTTGGTTGCTGTGCCTTCAGAGACCTTCAGCTGTTGCCAAATGACCAACAATTTAGTTATAATATCAATGGGGTTATGCCCCACAGTTTAAGCTGGGACTTAAGGGGTTTGGGGTTTAGCTCAATGGGCTTTGGAAAGTTTAGATGTCTTTATGGTTTCCTAAAATGAGTTTGGATTCAGGGTGTGGCTCTTTTACCTGGGGGGGGGGGGGCTAGACTAGAGAATCTGACTGATGAGGAGATGGATGCTGGTGTCTTGCTTGGCTCTAAGAGGGAGATGTACTAAGATGTATATGATTAACAGGTGACTGTTTCTAATGAAGAGATTGTGGTATACATGACAGAGTGTGACTTGCAGATCATAATTACATCAAGGGGTCTATCTTGCTTCAGCTCTCTTGGATCACATGATCTGGGTAAAACTAGCTTTTACTCAAAGCCTGACGGGAGCCCCTATGGTCAACACCTAAGCCCTTGTGTCAACAACCATGTCAGTTCACCATCTTAGAAGCAGAAGTCAGAACCGCCTGGGTATTTCCAAAGTCTCAACACAGAGAAACTATCAGATAGAAATATTTGTTGTCTTAAGTCGCTGTGTGGGGGGTAAAACACACACACACACACACACACACACACACACACACACGGAGAGAGAGGGGGGGGAGATGCTCTACATGGCACCGAATTTATTATGCAATATTTTTTTAAATTACATTTTTCAATTTTAGCTTTATACTTCCTACTTTGACACACAGACGATTAGAGGGTCATGCCCTTAAGGTTCAGACCTTGGTCAAAATACCTTAGCTCATTCGGGACATTTTAAAATACAATCCGCTTTCTAGGTCTTACTTCTGCTAGTTCAAGAGTACAACTACAGACACAGTTCAGTGCCTGATTCATTCACGCCAAGGTACCAACGGTCCTGTGTATCCACCGTTTAAGATGTAAATATATGTGACTAAAATTCCTTTCCTCGAGAAGATGAAAACAAGGTCTGTCCCTCTTCCTGAGGTCCCAACAGCAAACTGAGATGCTGCCAAAGTTCTCCCTGGGGAACCAGTGAGTTCACAGGTTTAGTTACAGAGAGGATGGGCAAGGGGTTACTTACAGGGATGAAGGTTTGCCTTCCCAAAAGCCACACCTGGATCGATTTCACCCATCAGGGACGAGGGCTTCCCTGAAGTTGCCTATGCAACTATCTATATGGAGCCCTTTTCCCCAATCTTGCCAGGCATAAATACTCTAGCCACTCCCAGAGGCCACATGCAATTAAGGTAGAAGTGCATATAACAAGTTGGGTCTTCTGACCCTCCCTCGCCCTCCATGAAGGGATGTAAGCGGTCAACAAGCTCAATTGTGATAATCCTTTTGTATGGGGGCCCAACTAAACTTCCCAAGGCAGAAAACATATAACAACAGCAACAACAACAAATAGCTTTCTTTAAAAAATTCAAATAACATTATTACTGTGAAAACAGGGTGTTTTGTTTTTTTTTTTTTTCTTCTCCTTTTTGTGACCAGGGATTTGAGACAGGGTTTTATGTACCCTGGGACTCCTTGAAAGGTGTTATCTTCCTGATCTCCGAGCCCACATGCTGGGATCCATCCAGTTCCTATAAATAGCTTAGACCGTGTAGATCCTAAAAGGGTCTGAGAGACCTCCACAAGGTTCAAGAAATAGAGCAACATGTCAGTACCTCTGAGAAGTCGATTCTTCATGACTGACTGCAGGGTTGTATCCTACGATACACTGTCTCATAGAACACACTAACACCAGTGATTGTAGCTCCCTAAGAGTTAGGGACCGGTATGCTTGACTTAGGAGTTTAGGGGGAAAAATTACTATGGGTTGTATAAACATCCACAGTTCTGGACAGGGTTTATCACTTATTGCTATACAGCAATTATCCAGCATGTGCAAGGAACTGGGTTCAGGATCCTAGGACGCAGAGGTAAAAGCCAAAAAACATTAGTGATAATGTGTGAAGGGCCAGGCCTGTAATCCCAGTATTCAGCCTCACCTACTCAGTCACATATAAATCATAAGTGAGGGGCAGGGTGGTGCATGCTTTCAACCTGAGTGCTTGGGAGACCAAGGCAGGTGGATCATGAGTTCAAGGCTAGCCTGGTCACCTAGGGCCAGCACAGGATGGAAGGAGGGAGGGAAGGAGGGAGGGAAGGAGGAAGAATTCTAACGAGGAAAACTCAGTGTTAGCTTTTTCAGTGGTACACATTTGGCCTCATTCTCTCTTGTCACCATCATTTAACCTTTCCATTTTCCCCTATTATCGTTCAGAGCCTCTCATGTCCTGTAGCTTCCTCTTATTCCCATTTTCTGAATACTGCCATCTCAATCATCAGGTTTTTGTTTTGTTTTAAGGTAGAGGATAGGGGTGGTGGAGGGGAGGGCCGGCAGCAGCGGGGAGTGCGGTAGGATGGGGTGTGATCCTTAAGGGCTCACAAGCTTTGAAGGAGATAGATTTAAAAAAAAAAAACAAAAAAAAAACAAAATTAAAAAAGGCTGGGGTTCCGAATAAGTTGGAGTCTGAGGTAAGACATTGAGTGGAGAGTCTTAGCAAGGAGACTAACAACCTCCAGAACCCCAGGTATTCGCCAGTATGAGCTGGATGGGCAGGGTCACAGGAAATTCTTCCACAGGAAAAACATGGTCGGGGAGCCACGGTACTGTTCACACTTGTTCCCACAGCCCGCAGGCACAGCGGAAGCTGCAAGAGAACTGTGACACGTGACAGCCTACAGATCACGCCCGCCCGGAGGTTCAAGACTGTCTGTCACTTCTTTCAAGAGGGAGCGGAGGAGCTGAAACCATGATCTGTTTCCTAGGGGACCTGTAGGGGGAAATGGCACCAGCCCGGGCAGCCTCAGAGCCATGCCAGGCCATCCTAACAAAGCCTGGCTTTCCATGACTTACAACGGAGCCCTGGAGGCTGATACCCCGCAAGGGCCCCAGAGGACCCTCCCTACCGCAAGGCTTCTCACTCCTCTTTCAACTTAAGGCTGCCGTAGGGGAAGAGCGGTTTGGGGGTAGGGGCGAAGCTTTCTGGGAAATTCAGCCCTTTTCAAGAGGCTTCTGGGAGTTGTAGTTCCTATAGGTCTTTGCATGCAAGCACGTTTCTGGTTTTTTGTTTGTTTTTTGTTTTTTTGTTTGTTTGTTCTCCGTGTTGAGGCTTCTATTGCTCCGGAACCCTGGGAAAGGTCATGGTTTCTAGTTCCTGGAGGCATCCGACCTGATGGAGTCATAGCAGAAAATGAACTTTTGATACATGTAATATAATTCTACACTTGTCTTTTAACGGATTACTGTGCATTGCTTTGCTGTGTCAGGCCTGACTCATGTTCTCACCTACGTATTTTAAAATGTCTTTATGGAGAAATGTCATGATGGAGAAATTTCAGAAACTTTTTCAGTTAGATTTTGTTTTAATGCAAACACTTGTAATATTTTTTTGTATGACAAAAGTCTTTGTGTTGTGAAATCCTTTTAAATAAAAGAGATTTGGAGAAAAATTAATAGTTTTTAAAGACTGATGATTTTTAAAGACTATACAATGTTTATGCTTATTAGCGACATCTACAGTTTGTACTGTATTGTAGATGTATATTTGTATAAATAAACGTACAAATGAGGCTATACACTAAGGTTACATATAAACTAATATTCTAAAGAATTTTATGATTGTCATTATTGAAGCATAATTCCAGTATTCATAAACTCAAAACATCTAATTTTATGATCTTTCCTTATCCTAAGCCAAATTTTTAAAAAGGACAATTGGATAACTTAAAGGTATATGGAGTTGTTTTCTTTGGCTATGGATTATTTCTTTAAAAATCTAGGTGAACTATGAAAATTTTATATAGGTACAAGGGGCTTTAAAAGTAAATATTATTGGAGGCAGAGGCAGGCGGATTTCTGAGTTCGAGGCCAGCCTGGTCTACAAAGTTAGTTCCAGGACAGCCAGGGCTACACAGAGAAACCCTGTCTCAAAAAACAAACAAACAAAAAAGTAAATATTATAAGATTAATAGTTATACTAAAAGATTGAACTAGCTATAGCTTTAACAATGTTTATATGATTTCCTATCTATATTCATTCCTATCTATATTCATTATGTGCATATGTATGTGTCTGCACGAGATTATGTGCACTGTGTGTAGGAATACCAGGGAGCCAGAGGAGGGTGCCAGATATCTGGAACTGAAGTTATGAGTGTCTCTATCCTGGCCATGGTCACTCATTTTTGGCTCCAGGATAAACTCTCTCTCTTGGTCCTTTGAAGGGAGACCTGTGTTCTGCATTGACAATGCCTTACCAGGCTTGGTCCATGTGTGCTCCCACTCCGAGCCTCGCTTCTGGGCAGTGGCATGACTCAAACACTGTATTCTAAGCAGAGCTGCTCTTTATATAAAGGGAGTAAACACTGATCATATTGAAAGTCTTACTGTGATGCTGTAGACAGTGGCAATAACTAAACCCACCTTGTCTTGTCACTGGCCAAACTTTCTGCAAAACTCTAACTCTGCTCTTGTTGGTTGTGTTTTGTATTTTCCTTGCAATTTTTTTTATAGCTGTTATCTGTTGATATTATATGAAGAAGGAGAAGGAACCTCATCACTTTCAATTATAAATTTAGTGCGTTTAACAGACACTACAAGAGGCTGAACTTAGAATTGACCTTTTAAGAGAAATATAAGAAAAAGCTCCGAGCCTACAGGTACAAAAATGGCCTAGAAGCAAAGAAGTCTGCCAGGTGCACAAAAACTGGGACCAGTGCCCAGGTAAACTTAGCCGGGTCACCTTTGGCTCTAGACCTCCCAGGTGCTTAGATTTGGCTAGCAAATAAGAGCTTTGACACTGGCTCCTCTACCTGCCACCCCCTCCCAACACACACACACACACACACACACACACACACACACACACACACGTGATCTGGTGATCTGACCAGTCTGGAAAAAAGCAATGTCCTGGTGATGAGGGGCAATCAAAGCAAAACCCCAAGATGACTTAACAGGTTGTCTTATGGTTCAGAGATAAAGGAGGGTTATTGTCATAGTCAAAATGGAATTCCTTATCCCAGTCCTTCCCAAAATTAGTCCATCAGTTGCTTTTCTGCTGCTGTCATTAAACACCATGGCCAAAGCAACTTGAAGAAGAGTGTACTGTGGCTCACGGCCCCAGAGGGATCAGAGTGGTGGCAAAAGGCGGCATGGCGGCCAGAAGCAGGCACAGTGGCAGAAGCAGGTGGTGGGGGCTCACATCTGGAACTACAAACAGGAAACAGAGGTCAAATGAACTGGAAGTGTTGGGAGAACTAACTCTCAAAGCTTACCTCCCAGTGACACTCCTCCTCCATAAGACTGAAACCCTGAAACCTCCCCAAACAACTCCACCAATTGGGGACTACGCAGTCAAATGCCTGAGACTATGGGAGATAGTTCTCATTCAAACCACCACAGTAGCTGTGATGGGTTGTACATGCTTGGCCCAGGGAGTGACACTATATGGAGGTGTGGCCTTGTTGGAGTAGGTGTGTCACTGTGGGGATGGGCTTTAAGACCCTACTCCTAAATGCCTGGAAGCCTGTATTCGGCTAGCAGCCTTCAGATGAAAATGTAGAACTCTCAGCTCCTCCTGCATCAGGCCTGCCCAGATGCTGCCATGTTCCTGCCTTGATGATAATGGACTGAACCTCTGAACCTGTAAGCCAGCCCAAATTAAATGTTGTCCTTATAAGAGTAGCCTTGGTCTTGGTGTCTGTTCACAGCAGTAAAACCCTAACTAAGACGGTAACTAAGGTCAAAATGCTATAATAGGAGTAATGAGAGTCTAAAGAAAGTCACATGCACTCCTCGGTTGGCTGCTGGGTTATTGTCAAGGAGCTGGTATTCAGGGAGAAAGAAAGGCTGAAGCCTGGTGCCCGCTGGAGAGGGAACATCCAGAAAGATCTCATCAGTTCTGAGCACGTCAGAAGACTGGGAATGAGACAGAACAGAGTAAATGATCTAAGGGACCACATCTCACTATTGTCTGATTGAGCCTAGTTGTTGGGGCTGCCAGGGCCCAGGCTCTGACCCAAGCAGCTGTTAACTGAAAGATTATAGAAGAAAAATAAAAAAAGAATCTTGGGGTTGGAGAGCTGGCTCATCAGTAGAGAGCACTATCTGCCCCTGCCAAGGACCTATGTTTGGTTTCCAGCACCCATGGAGTGGCTCACAACCATGTGTGGCTCACAACCATGTGTGGCTCACAACCATGTGTAACTACAGATCCAGATGGTTTGGTTCACTCTCTGGCTGCTACAGGCATGTGGATGTGTGTGGCACACAAACATACAGTCAGATTCTCACACACATGCACATTAAAAAAAAATTTTTTTTTAAGTAACCTAATGCATACTTACCGGCTTGCTCATCATGGTCTGCTTAGCTTACTTCTGATAGAACCCAGGATCACTGTCCCAAGGATGGAACCGCCTACAGTGAGCTGGGCCTTCCCCCATCAATCACTAATTAAGAAGTGTCCCTATAGCTGGGTCCTATGGGGGCATTTTCTCAATTGAGGTACCCGCTTTTCAGATGACTCTAGCTTGTGTCACGTTAACATAAAAACTAGCCAGCACATTAGTCCCCAGAAATCCACGGCCACCTCATCCAAACCTAATACTTGACTTCTGGAAGAATTCGTCTCATGTTGATGTCAGGGTTCAGTAGGCACTCCTTGTTGGCATTTAGCTCTAATCTACTCTCACAGTCACGGATGCTTCTACCGGACCTGCTCCTTCCTATATCCACAGATGGCTCCACAGATCCTGGACAGCAAGGAAACAGCCAACTCTCCTAAGACTGGACCAGTATTCCTGTTTCCTAGAGACAAGTCGCCCCAAAGTCAGCAGGAAGTACCTAAAGATCACTATGAATTAAATCAAAATGGGGAAATGTTGGCATTTAGTATAGGCTCCTCCCACAGTTGCCTGGCAACAGCCAGGTGTGCCTGACTCACTCACTATAAAAGGGGTTGCTTGCTTGCCCCCTCCTCACCCTCTTGCTCCCTTAATCTCTTCCCCCTCTCTCCCTATTCTCCTCTCCACTCTCTTCCTGTGCTCATGACTGGTCTCTCTCTCTCTCTCTCTCTCTCTCTCTCTCTCTCTCTCTCTCTCTCTCTGCCTTTCTCTGCCACCAGCCTTTTTCTCAACTCCCCTCCCCACATCCTGAATAAACTCTATTCTATACTATAGAGTGGCTGGTCCCTCAGGGGAAGGGATGCCTCAGCATGGGCCCACTGAGGCACTCCCTTCCCCCACACCTGACTGCACCTCCACCAAACATATTCCTTCTCTCTTTATTTTTATAAAAGACACCACCACCAAATGGCTTTCCATGGTGTTGAACAAGAGCTAGAACAGAGACACACAGTTGTAGCAGCAGAGGTTTAAGATACACTTCCACAGGAGGAGGCAGGTCCGACCAAAGGAGAATTCAGTAGTTCACTGCTGCACAGGAAAGGAGTTCTTACCTCATAAAACACGGGCCTTTGGGGTCATTTGCACAACACGGGATGTTCTGTGTATGCATTTGATGCCATCTAGAGGTGAAGGAGCAGATTGATTTTCTTTGCAAATGAGTGAATAAAAGGTGGCCGGTGTGGTGGGGGGTGGGGCGAGGGTGGGGTTGGGAGTGTTGCTGGAATGTCTTGGGAAAGCCACCATATGATAGCCATGAAACTTGTGTCCCCTCTCAGGAGTCTTGGTCTCATTATTAGAAGACGTTAAGAATGGGCTTGAGAAGGCTCGGCTGATTCCACGGCAGACTTCAAATTGACGGTTAAGGAGACAAGGCCTAAGAACTGGGTAAGTCCAGGCAAGTCAATTATTGATAGAAAAACCCCAGGCTCCAGCCTTCACGCCCCATAATGGTTCCGGAATGCCTAGAGGTAGAGTAAAACAGAGCTCACCTACCCCAGGACTCCTCAGCAAATGCCCAGAGATATTGTTAGCATCCTGTCTAAGCTCCACCCCACAGTCACCTGGCACCAGCCAGGTAGGCCTGACTCACTGTAAAAGGGGCTGTTTGCCCCTTCTCTCTCTTGTCTCTGTCTCTGTCTCTGTCTCTCTCTCTCTCTCTCTCTCTCTCTCTCTCTCTCTCTCTTTCTCTGCCTCTACTACCCTCTTCACTCCCCTCTCCATGCCCTGAATAAACTCTATTCTATACTGTCACATGGCTGGTCCCCCAGGAGGAAGGGATGCTTTGGAATGGATCCGCTGAGATGTCCCCCTCCCCCACACTTCCCCACACCCCCATAGAACACACCCCTTCTCTCTTTATCTTTTTATAAACACATTGAAGGGAAATGAAATTTAAAATGAAATTTAAGGCCTGGGATTCATGTAACTTATGTCCAGAAAGTTGTTTTGTGAGCTTAGAAGCCTGAGGCTGGGAACCTAGCAGGCCCTGGCAAGTCCAGGCAGGCCCGCCGTTACACAGTAACCAGATGTTCCGCTGACCCACCCCTCAGGTTCCTGACATCCTAACTTGCTGACCTGTAATCATTCTGCTGAGCCAATCATGTATAACCTCGCCAATTCTTGCTAGCCCTGACCCCTCCCCCTATAAAAACCCCTAGCTTTCCAGCCATGTGGTCGATGCCTCTACCTCCTGCGTGAGGTACACATGGGCCCGGAGCTCCGCCATTAAACTACCTCGTGTTTTTACATCAAGATGGTTTATTCGTGGTTTTCGGGCGTTGCCTTCTCGAGACTAAAGTGGGGAGGGCTCCCCATGAAAGTCTTACATTTGGAGGTCCCTCCAAGATTTTTGTGATGCCCAGGAACCCCGAATTCCTCTTGGAGGTATGTTTGTGAGAGTCTTATATGTTGTCTGAGGTCTAAGTCTCACATGTATCATGTTGTATGTTGTCTGAGTGCGGAGCCGCTGAGCTTGTGTGTGTGTCGGTGTCTTGGGTTACCGGATCCGGTGTTTGGTGTTCTAGCAGCTGCCATTCTGGGCCATGAGGGCCTGGCGGCTTGCGGAGGAGGATGCTCTTAAGGCCCGCAAGGCTGAAGCCCTGGGAGACGTTCCAAGGGCGACCCTGGAAGGAGAGGCCAGGGAAAGGGACAGTCTGGAAGGCCTGACAGTCATCTGGCAGAAAGAGTGCCTTTTTCTGCCAGAAAGGGATGGGAAACGGAACCCCGCCCCATCAGAGGTAGCGTTTGGCTGGTTGTATAAGTCCAGACGCGGACGAGTGTTTAAATGTACTAGCGTTTGTTGTTCCTGTTTTGTTCTGGTCTTTTCTGATCTTTGTCTTGGGACAGACTGGGTTTCTAAATGGTTTTAAAGGTGTATGTTTGCCTGCTGAGCAGGCGGGCAGAACAGGCAGGCAGCCCCATCCTCCTGTGGCAGCCGCCTCCTCTGAGGCAGGACCTGGAGGGCTGCTGCAAGGAAGAGCTGGCGGGTAGCCAGCGAGTGAGCTCCTGGCGGAAGGGGAGCAGAGCTGCTCAGCCTTGCTTGGAGCTCGCCAGGGTGAAAGGGGACGCGGGCAGCTGGCTAAGGGCTGTCCCAGGCCTGCGGCAAGGAGGTGCGGGTTCGGTGCAGCCGCCAAGTCCGGAGGAAGGTTGCTCCAAGCAGGCAGGTTTTCCGCTGTGTCACTTCCAGAGTGCCCTCGCTCACGCGTGCAGTGGCCTAAGAGTGTGAAGCTGACCAACTTTTAATCCTTTCAGTACTGGTCATTTTAAACTAACCACCCTCATTTCTTTCAGAAAAATCCTGCCAGCCTGACAAGTTTTTACAGGTTTTCCTTAAAGTCCCGCAGGAGGCGAGTCCCTGGTTTTTCGGTTTTCGTAGTCTTTGTGTGTGTGTGTGTGTGTGTGTGTGTGTGTGTGTGTGTGTGTGTGTGTATGTTTGGTTTTCTCCCTGCATGTGACTAAGATGATGAGACAGACTGAGACGACCCCCAAGTTTGACTCTTAAGGCATCCGGTACCGAGGACTAGCAGGAATGCATAAAGCACATCCGTGAGGTGATCCAGGAGAGGATGGTACACCTGTGTCTAGTGTGGCTGGAGGCCCCTGGACGTTAAGAAACTGGTGACTGTTTTCGTACAGAAATGTCTGTGCTTGTGATTATTGGATTCTTCAGATAACAAGGAGTTCCTGTCTTGAAATTACAGCTAGAAAAATTGAAAATTGTGTTTGGTTTAA
>NC_034599.1:90252521-90261599 GCF_900095145.1 Mus pahari
AAAGATTCAGAGGCAATGTCTTTATAATATTTAGGGTTTTAGTTATACTATAAAGTAGTGGTATAAAAAATTTAAGAGTGGAAAATTGATTTGCTTCAAAAATTTCCATTTTTAAAAGCTTCCAGGAGATGTTAATTGGCGAAGATCTCATCTTAAGGTCTTAAATGTTATCTCAAAGACACAAATTGGTTGTAAAAATTCTTATTTATATTGGTCATATAGAGCACTTGATTTGCTGACTGCTAAAAAAGAGTGTGGCATCTGACTCTGCAAAAAAAATGTTGCTTTTATATAAATTAGGTATAGTAAAAAAAAATGAATTCAACAGTTATATAAACTTAAGTTGAAGCTCCAGATTAATAACTTTGGGGCTTTTTATTTTTAATGGAATTACTGGTTTTATAGAACAGCAGATGGATTCCTTGGCATCCAGACCTTTGCAAATTTGTTATCATGGATTTNATTTGGCCTTGCTGAACCAAAGGCTGGTTAACGCCCACTCATCCGAGGATGAGATGACTATTGACTACCCCAGTTATGTGGGGCCTTATTAAAAATAATTAAAAGGCAGGAGGCCCCTCAGCAGAACCAAGGAGCCGGCGGGGAGCCATTCCAGCTCCCCAGCCGACCAGAACAATTTAAAGTTAAGCACCCTCCTTTTTCAGAGAACCAGGGTTTACAGGCCTGGTCAAATCGCTGATGTATTCACATCAGCCGACTTAGGATGATTGTCAGCAGCTTTTGCAGACCCTGTTCACCACGGAGGAGAGAGAGAGTCCTCCAAGAAGCCTGGAAAAATGTCTAAGATGGTGCTGGACACCCTGTCCAGATGTCGGCCGAAACAGATGAAGCATTCCCTCTTACCCACCCCCAATGGGACTATAACATGGCACAAGGTAGGGAAAGGCTGTCCAACTCCTGCAGGGTTCTAGTAGCGGGGCTGAGAGGTGCTGCCCACAGGCCTACAAATTTGGCTAAGGTAAGAGAAGTTATGCAGGGGACAACTGAGCCCCCCTCGGTCTTTTTGGAGAGGCTCATGGAGGCTTACAGGAGATACACCCCATTTGAACCTATGTCTGAGGGGCAGCGGGCCTCAGTGATCAGTCGGCCCCAGACATTAGGAGAAAATTGCAGTGGATTGAGGGATTGCAGGATATACTATAAGGGATGTGGTTAAGAAAACTGGAAAGAGAAAAGAGAGAGGAGAAAAGATGGAGACAGGAGGGACAAAAGACAGAAAAAGGTTCTGACTCGTTCTGGCCACAGCGATAGATAGGAACAAACGAGGTAGGGCTAGACAGTTAAGGGACCTGGGAGACAGAAACCGGCAAGGGCCAAGAAGACCCAGAGGAGACAGACCACGCCTAGAAAGAGACCAATGTGCGTACTGCAAGGATACTGGCCACTGAGCCCGTGAATGCCCTAAATTGAAACAGGGGGTAAAGGTGCTGTCTCTCGAAGAGGATGAAGACTAGGGGAGACAGGGTTCGGCCCCCCTCCCTGAGCCTATGGAAAATTAGAAGTGGAGGGGACCCCCGTAGACTTCCTGGTCGACACAGGTGCAGAATGTCCAGTGATTCAAACACCATTAGGTAAAGTAAGAAAAAATGAGAGAACATTGGTAATTGGGGCGACAGAGCAAAAATTATACCCATGAAAAAAAAAGCGAAGAGTGCGAACTTGGGACTCAGAACATCCTGGTCGAGTGGGTGAGTTGAGGTATCGGATTTCAGCTAAAAAGGCAGTTATGCCGGGCAGAAGTGACCTACTTGGGATATATCCTGAAGAATGGACAATGATGGCTCACAGAAGCCAGGAAGCAGACAGCGATGCAGAACCCGACCCCACCACCCCTTGCCAGGTAAGAGAATTCTTAGGGATGGCGGGATTCTGTAGACTTTGGGTCCCAGGATTTGCCACTACCCCCTAACCAAAGAAAAAGGGGAATTCACCTGGACCTGGGAACATCAATCAGCTTTTGAGACTCTAAAAAGGCCCTGCTGCAGGCCCCTGCCCTAGCACTGCTGGACCTGAACAAGCCTTTCACCCTACGAAAGGAATGGGGTAGCTGGGGGGGGGGGGTCCTCACTCAAGCTTTAGGGCTCTGGGAGTGCCCAGTAACTTACCTATCAAAGAAACTGGATTCTGTGGCTAGTGGATGGCCTCCCTGCCTACAAGCAATAGCAGCTACAGCTGTGTTGATAAAAGATGCTGATAAGCTAACGATGGGGCAGAGCCCCACACTCGAGAGTATTATCAGGCAGCCCCCTGACCACTGGATGACCAACGCCCGAATGACTCGCTATCAGAGTTTGCAGGTGACAGAGTGAGTGACCTTCGCTCCCCTTGCCATCCTCAACCCTGCTACCTTACTGCCTGAAGCCGGAGAAACCCCTGTTCACAAATGTGAGGAGGTACTGGCAGAAGAAACTGAAATTTGGCCAGACCTCACAGACCATCCATGGCCAGGAGCAGTGACCTGGTTCACCGATGAAAGCAGCTTCGTGGTGGAAGAAAGCTGTAGAGGACCTAGTGAAAAACTGCCGAGCCTGTGCGCTCACCAGCGCCGGGTCCAGCAGGCTCCATGGCGGAAGGCGCTTGCAAGGAGACAGACCTGAGACCTACTGGGAAACTGACTTCACTGAGGTAAAACCAGCCGGGTACGAAAATAAATATCTTTTAGTCTTTATAGACACTTTCAGGGTGGGTCGAGGCGTTTCCCGCCAAGAGAGAGACAGCTAATGTGATAGCCAAGAAGATACTCAAAGAAATTCTTCTTCAGTTTGGGATACCCAAGGTACTCAGTTTAAATAGTGGGCCTGCCTTTGTCTCCCAGGTAAGTCAGGGATTGGCCAGACAGCTGGGGATAAATTAGAAATTACATTGTGCATACCGACCCCAGAGTTCAGGACAGGTGGAGAGAATGAATAGAATGCTAAAAGAAGCCCTAACCAATTTAGCTTTAGAAACCAGTGGAAAGGATTGGACAGCCCTTCTCCCTTATGCCTTATTCAGGGCCTGGAATACCCTGGTCTAACACCCTTTGGATTAATATACGGGGTGCTTCTGCCCATCTATGTGACAGGCTCTTGAAATTGTAAAAAAAGTCTGGAAACAGTTAAAAGAAACCTATGCTGCTGGTGATACACAGGTGCCACATCAGTTTAAAGTAGGAGACACTATCCTGGTGAGGAGACATCGAGCGGGGGAACCTAGGAACCAAGGTCCAAAGGACTCTACTTGGTGCTGCTGATGACACCCACCGCCATAAAAGTAAAAAGAATCCCAACCTGGGTTCATGTGTCTCACGTTAAGAAGGCTTCCCCTGGCTGACCAATGTTGTCGGCCATCACTGGGCCACTGGTAATTCTGCTTTTGCTCTTAACTTTTTTTACATCAAGATGGTTTATTCGTGGTTTTTGGGCATCGCCTTCTTGAGACGAAAGTGGGGAGGGCTCCCCATGAAATTCTTACAACATCAGATATAGTAAGATAAAGCTCATTGACCCTGGAATTTCAATGTGCTTTAAATCGAGCCTGGGTGCTCACTTGGTTGTCTCTATCTTGGTAATGGGAGACCCATTCTGCAGAATAAAACACTCTTTGTGTTTACATACTATTTGAGTCTCAGAAAGGGAAGCTTTAGGGCAATTTATTAGAGTTGGAAAAGAAAAACTCCCAGGCAGGCAAGCATAACTCTGGCAGCTGCCTATTGGAGGAAAATGAAGACAGAAGGGTAAGAAGTTAGGTCTTTGAGATAAGTCAACATGGCGGTCATCTCAGGTAGGCAATCACATGATGAGAGCCAGCGTGGAGGTCAGTCACAGGCAAGTAGGCAATCACATGGTTGGGAAGGGAGTTATAGAGAAAGAATAGGGATGTCCAAAGTACCAGGGAGTGCAAACGGCTCTGGCTAGCATCCCAAAGAAAAAGAGAGAAGAAAAGGAAAAGTTATGATCATGACTCAGATTGGCAGAACCAGGTAAACCTTAGGGTAGATGGTAGGGACTGCACTAGGAGGCAGGAATCCTGGGAAAGGAAAATACTTACGAAGGTGTACCCATCCTCTCAGGGGTAGTCTCTTAGCCAGGACCTTAGCCTGCCCTACTGAGGTAATGCTTTTGTTTATTTTTTAATATTTACAGTTTTTAACATAACATTTTTATTGATTCTTTGGAAATTTCTCATCATGAACTCAACTACACTCACTGCCCAGTCCTTTCATGGTCTGCTCCCTGTAGGCTTAGATTTTTTTTTTTAATCTACTTTAATTAGGGTTCTTAAATGCTTCAACCTCCCTTCTAGGCCACTGACCAGAGGTAGCAGGAGAAGATGGTTAATAGGACAAGGAGGGTGTGGACCTGTTTAGAAGTAGCTCTTTGGTGGAAGTTTTAACCTTCATTGTCTGGATATCAGCAGTCCAGTGCAAAACCATCACACACAAATCAACAGTGGCAGTCCAGTCCAATCAGCAAACAACAAACATGAATCAGTAGCAATGGTTTGATCCAGAAGAAACCTCAAGACTCTGCTGAATCAGCACAAGTCCACAAAAGCGGCAAGAAGCAGCCAGAATACCACGAGAAATTCTTTGGCACTTTTCTCTCTACAAAGTCATGCGACGCGCTACCGTCTCGCCAGCAAGAACAATGCGCGACACATCAGGATCCTTCTGCAGTAAAGCTTTAATGCATCTCGAGAGGCAATGCATAAGCTATTCGAAAGCGGAGACCCCGAGGTGAAAAACCCTCTCCCTTATATAGGAAATGTTCTCCACCTAGGACGTGTAGCTCCCTGGTTGGCTGCTCACTATTGGCCCAGATGACGCCACAGGACAGGCAGGGCGCAAGGGATGGAAATTTACCCGGCACATGTGCAGACCGCTTGTTTACCAGTTAGAACACCGGATGCCAGCGCCATCTTGCCATGGCAATTGTGAGGACAGCTCCCCACAAAGTCACAAGTGAAGATCATCAAAGATCAGTAAAGTGTGGCAAGGCGAACCAATACCAGAACATTGTCTGCAGTCTGTTGGATTATACTTATACTCTTTCTAAAGATCACGCATCTGCTCAAGCAAAACATCACATTCCCTTTCACAAGAAGCTTCCAGAAAAACATCACATGGCACAACTGAGTTTCCAAAGAAATCAGGAATTTCCAATTCAGCCCCCAATCCTTGCAACCAACCTCTCCAAAAGAAGTAAAATAAATAAATAAATAAATAAATAAATAAATAAAACAAATAGAAAAATTAAAACAAGTCCAATTTGTGTTATCTATATACTCACTGGAACATGACCAAATCCTTCATGTCCTGTCCTTTAAATAGAACTGAGTCTTTTCCCTCCCACACCCCTGCCAGAAACAATCAGTTGTAGAGAGCTATATTTCAGCATCATCTTCAGAGGCTTCCTGTCTAGGCTGTTCATTTGGGAGGCCTGTGCCACAGAAGCCTTTCATGTTTCTCCCTCTCAACTGTGCATTTGTAGTCATCTATATAACAGCAAAAGAAATCTTGTTCTTTATAGTCAGTGAAAGCACTGATCATGGGCCGCCATAGGTTTCTGGAAATAGTACAGACCATGAATGTGGCCCCCTGCTGCAGAAGGACCATAGACTCAGACAAAGCCCTCAGAGGTTGCCTGGACCACAGACATAAACATGGCCTAAAGTGGCAACACAGGCCACTCAGACCAGTATGGCTCCTGGCAGCAACACGGCCCACCAATACCAACATGGCTTCAGGGAGGAGCACAGACCATGGACACTGCATAGCCTTTAGGTGGTAACATAGACCACGAACATCAACACAGACCCTGGTCTCAGTAGGACCATGGACCCACACATGGCCCTTGGTGGCAGCATAGATCATGCTACAATCCATCACTATAGCTTCAAATGGCAGTGCAGGTCACTTACACCAATATGGCCCCCAGGAGCAGCATAGCCTATGGGTATCAATGGGTTTCAGGCTGCAGCATGCACCATGGACACCCACGTGGACACACACATACACACACATACACACACACACACACACATACAGAGAGAGAGAGAGAGAGAGAGAGAGAGAGAGAGAGAGAGAGAGAGAGAGANAGAGAGAGAGAGAGAGAGAGAGAGAGAGAGAGAGAGAGAGAGAGAGAGAGAGTCAATTTTGTGTTGACCAGCTACTTCTGAGTATGCGGCACGTCCTGGAGCGTGGTTGGTATATCCAGTGTCACTCCATTGGAGAAAACGGATTTTTTTCCCCCTCCTCCCAGCAGCTATCAATTACAAATGGCATCTTGGTTACAGGTGATACTTTGTGTCCACTTCCCTTCCTCTGAGCTGGGATCTTGTCTGGCTTGAGCTTGTATAGGTCTGACGCAGGCTGCCTCAGTCTCTGTGGTCAGTCCTGTTATGTCTGGAAAAGGCTGTTTCCTTAGAGTTGTCTAATACCTCTTGGTCTTAAAATCTTTCAGGCTCTTTTTCCACATAGATCCCTAGGCCTTGAGGGGAGGAACGTAATGAAGACATCTCAGTCAGACCTCTGGATGATGTCTTAAAGGAGTAGACAAGGGCATGTCTCCATCTCGGGATGGGTTCCGTTCATTAGCAATACTCTGCTACACGTACTTCTTCCTAGAGCTTCATAGGTGGACTGTTGTTACACCCATCAGGTGAGAGTAAGACCACTACCACAATCTTTGTGCCAAAGGTGAAGCAAAATTTATTAAATACTGTCCAGGATGCTGGACACTGACCGGGTCCTGGGAATACCCAGGATTCCCAGAGAATGGCATTGAACTATGGTTGTCAGGTGCTTCTAAAGACAATACTCATAAGCCTACATACGTCCCACCTTCATCCATCTGGGAACAAGCATATAACCTGACATACCTCCTTCCTACATACCTCCTGTCTACATGTGATCAAGCACATCCTGTACAGTTGGGGTGACTAACCCGTATTTACAGAAGTGAAAACATGTGGCCTGTTATCTTAGATGGGTAACAGCCCCCAGTATTCCAGGAAGCTCTCTGTCCTTGGGCACATGGGACTTCTGTGTTAGAGACATTTTTGTTTTATAGATCTCTTAGTCACAGTAATTAAAATTTAAAATGTAACTTTGCCCTCACAATGTCTCATCAGAATCTTAAGTCTAGACTCGGGTGCACATTTTAGTAACTAGAATGATTCATAGGCCACCTTCAAACACTAGACGGTTTCTGCAGCAGTGCCAGAGGCTGGATTTAGCCAGCCTTGGCCTTTGAATGTGCAAGCTTTCCTTTTCAGCAGCTGAGTCCCCCACTTACAGTGACTCTGCATCTACTGCTCTAAGGCCTTCTCCATCACACTCTCTTCTCCATCACTCTCCTATCTTCTGGCTCAACTCCTCCCTGAGCACTGTACTTGGGGGAACCATCTGACATAACTGTTTCCCTACTGTTGGGAGGCATTATCTCTGCCGAAATGCTACCACAACATCCTTTATTCTATCCGTTGATTGGAGAGAAGGATTTGGATCCTGTGTGACAGGAGTTGGTTGGAATCTACACCACAGTGAGTTCACACTGGAATTGCTGTACCCCACAAGACACAAAGGCAACTTGTCCTTGAATGTTGACCAGGTTCCCTTTCACTGGTCTAGGGCCATCGAGCTTTGTAGTACAGCGATCCCACCTTTTAGCTTTTGAGTTTGGCAGTGAGATCCTGAGGCTGTACAAAACAGTGCTGGTTATATATTGACACTGTGCTAACACCCGAAGAAGCACAGTGGTAGCATAGATTACAGGGAAAGCAGTAAGATGTTGTAGAAGTTTGTAGTCCCAATCTGGATTTTCTACCCCACCTTTGATCATTTAGTTCCCAGATAAAAGACACACACCTTTTTTTAATTATTATTATTATTTATAATAAGCCTTAATCAGCACTAGAGCTGGGCAGCCATCTATCCTCTATGCTATTAAAATCTATTTCCTATTGATAACCCTGAGTTATGACTTACTTTGTTTCATCTGAGCTGCTCTTAACTCCAATTGGCCAGCCCTTGGGGACCATGTTTTCTTGACTCCTAACCCATGGTATCTTTCCCTCTTCACTTTCTCTCAATGGTTCTCCTCCAATCCCCTCAGGTCTGAGAACCCTAAAACCCACCTATGTCTCTACTGCCCAGCTATTAGCTGCCAACATCTTTATTCACCAATCAGAAATAACTTGGGGGCAAGGTCACATAGCTCACTTGTGTCTACACACAGACTCTCTTGTCTCTGGGGCAACCAGGTCTTGGGGAACTTCACTTAGCATTACAATACACAGCAACAGACAAAATCTCAACAGTGTGAGATTGTAATCATGGGATATATATTACCAACATGCCAAAAGAGAAAAACAACATAAAGTAAGGTTACAAGTATGGATAGGTTTATAAATAGGGCTTATGTTGGCACATTTTTTGGCCTGTTTTAAAAGAACTGTTAAATATCTTAACTGTTTTCAAATGTAAGTTATTTTTGCCTCTAAAATGTCATTTAGGCTGTGGAGACTTTTCGGTCTGAGTGGAGTTGGCTTCTGTCCATCCCAAGAAGGTATCAGGAAATATCACAGGATATATCTTTGTCATCAAAATATCAATGTGCTCATATACCAGTGCTCTTTCAGTCGCTACGGCTTGTAAGTGTCCTAGAGAGTCACATGTTCTGGTGTGTATGTGGGGAAGCTATGGGTCCAGGGATGCCCGCCCCCTGCTCAGCAGAGGATTCTCCAAGTTACACCTCGTTAATGGAATATCTATAAGCTGCTCCCAAGGTTGGACCTAGCAGTAATTCTTTTTGCCTTTTGGACATCTCCCACCAACACTAGATCCTATACAAGTTCATCTATCAAGAAGCCCTGAGTTATTGATTAAGGCAGGGAGCAGGATCCTATTGTTGGAAAAAATTGATCATTTCTACATATTGTATCAAGAGTCACCCAAGATGTTTGAATGATTATCTGTAGCTGCTTTGGCAGAAACTCACTAGGGATGTTTGAGAGCTTCAGTCTTCAAGGACAGCCATCATTATGGCCCATTATAGTGATTTGTTACTGGAGTTG
>NC_034599.1:90262001-90264814 GCF_900095145.1 Mus pahari
CCAAGATAGCCAGGTGGGACCAAAGGAGCAGAAAAGGGAGGGTTATTCACTACAGCCACACAGGGAAGAAAAAAGAGTCCAGTAATCCGTAAGCCCATCTTTGGGGTCCCAAGAAGAAATTATTTTGGTTTCAAACGAAAGCAAGATATAGCTATAGCTAAAAAGTCCTAGTCAGGGTGTGGTCCCTAGCTGGACAGGGTGTCAGGACTGTATGAGCTGTCTTTCAGGAGTCCAGTTTCTCCTATGGCTGGCAACAGGCTTCACTCTTTTCCAATTCTCAGCATGAAACTGCCAAGGAACTTCCAGTGCCCTGCGGCCCACAGTGTCAGTAGTCTGATGGTCAATGAGGGCCACAGCATTCCTTCAGAATATCTTCATTCCTGCCAGAACTGCTGGAGATGGCTCTTGACAGAGGGAGTAATAATTTTTCCAGAACTCCACCACAGGAAGTTCTTTCCCAGTGTCCAGGTTTCCCACAGCTATGGCAATGGCAAGCATTACCTCATCAGGGTTCTCTTCTGCCTGGGTGCCCCTGAGGGATCATTTGATTATCTGTCTGGGGAAAATGCATTTGCTATGGCTAAGGCTATTAATTGGGCTTGTCCTCGTGTTTGTAATCGCTTCCCCTGAGCTCTTTGAAGAGATACTTAGGTCAGTATCTCTCCCCATTTAAAAGATTAACAACACGGGAAGGCATTGGAGTAAACTTGGTCTCATCTTTACTTTGACTCTGTTGCAACTAGCTTTTAGTCAATCTGACCCAAACTACAGTGGCTTCGGAAGAGAAAAATCTCAGTTGAGAAAACACCCTCATCAAGTTGGCTTGTGGGTAAGCCCATAGTGCATTTCTTTTATTATTATTTATTGAAGATTGATGTGGAAGGACCCAGTTCACTGTGGGGGGTGCCGCCCCTGAGCTGGTTGGTGGTCCTGGGTGCTATAAGAAAGCAGGCTGAACAAGACATTTAGAGTAAGCCAGTAAGCAGCACTCCTCCATAGCTCTGCTTCAGCTGTAGCCTTCAGGTTCTTGTCCTGCTTGAGTTCCTGCCCTGACTAACCCCAGTGGGTGAACTGTCAATGGAAGTAAAATCAAAATAAATCCTTTCTTCTCCAAACCACTTTTGGTCACAATGTTTATCACAGCAACAGAAACTCTAACGAAGACATCCCAAAGGCCAAATTCCAAAGCTAACTTGGAGTGTCTGTGTCCTAGGTAGCATTAACTGTCGATTTGACACAGCTTAGCATCACCTGAAAAAGGAGTCTCAATTGGGTAATTGTCTTTATTGGGTTTGTCTATAAGGGATTATCTTGATGGTTAACTGATATAAGAGAGAGAGGGCCCAGCCCACTGTGGGTGGTACCAATCCCTAGGCAGGTAGTCTTGGGCTGTGTAAGAAAACTATGTAGACATGAACCCACAAGTGAGCCAGCAGTTTCTCTCTGATTCTTGCCTTGGGGTTTCTTCCTCTGACTTTCATCAGCGATGGGCTGTGAGTTGGAAGTGTAACCTGAATAGACCTTTTCCTCCCCTAAGTTACTTTCGGTAAGACAGTTTACAACAACAGAATGGAAACTAGGACATGTTGCCTCTTTTTGCAGCTTCCTCCTAATGTCCATTGAATAAATGAGTACCCAGCAAAACTTAGGATAAATAACCTTTAATTACAGTAAACGGATATCTCTAAGTTTCTATATCTCTTTTTCACTTGATGAATCCTTTCTGTCTCAATTTAAAAAAACATTTATTTCTTAACAAAATGAGTATATTCTGATAAAAACACAGGAATCTGGAGTACAGACGGAACACGTTAACAGTACTTACGACACTTCTTTTTCTTCAGCCAAAGGCAGAATAAGACCTTCCCCTCTGCTTCATTTTGTGTGTGTCTCTTTGTGTTGGATTTTCCTGCCTATGTGCCTATGCAAATATGCTAAGACACAGAGATAAGTCTGACTCCTGTATTCTGTGTCTTTTGTAAAGAGTTAAGCAAGCTAAGCAGAAAGCAGCTGTCTGGTTTTTAAATGATTTTTTTTTTAACCATTAGTATCAAAATAACCAAGATAAAAATCTTTAAAACCCTGTCAAAAAAGAGGGGGCAAAAAGACAATAAATGATTCCCATACTCCAACAATGCAGTTTCACATTTAAAATCATCCTACTTACACACACACACACACACACACACACACACACACACACACACCTTAAGCTTCTAGTTAGACATTCCAAGAATAGTCCTTTTTAGCACACAATACTTTTCTTTTTTTAATGTAAAAATGAAGTAGCTGCAGATTTTGTGACTCAGTTGTTTTTAGGAAATCTAGGGCAGATTAAGTTTTATCCCTGCTGTCTCAAACAGAAAATGACACCTAAAAAAAAAATTCCATGAATATGCATGACACAATTAACCCTGGTGCACTCAGTAGAAAGAAGAGGATGTAAGCCAGGCCCTAGTGAGAATCAATAAAGTATCCAGTGATGAAACTTTGATAAACACCTAGGTCAGTGTCCTTCTCCATTTAAGAGATTAAGGGAAAGCAATGGGGTAAACTTAGTTTTCTAAAGGCCTTGAGTAGCCTGTGGAGACATAAGGCAGGACCATGCGCTTTCCTCTAGTAAACACTCAGATGTTATCAGAGCTAACAGGTTTCTTAATACATTAAAGAGAAATCACTATGACAAGCTTTTCTGCCTTGTCTGTACCTCTGTTCTGGGCAACAGTAAGGTGTGTGTGTGTGTGTGTGTGTGTGTGTGTGTGTGTGTGTGTGTGTGTCACATACACTCATGCATATTCGGAAGCAGGAGGCTG
>NC_034599.1:90264949-90268160 GCF_900095145.1 Mus pahari
CCTGCCTCTGCCTCCCAAGTGCTGGGATTAAAGGCCTGCGCCACCAGTCTATCTTATTTTTTGAGGCAGGCTCTCTTACTGAATGTGGAGCTTTCTGCTTTGTCTAATGGCTAGCCAGTAAACCCGCAGGACCCTCCTACTTACGTCCTGGACCCCAGTTCTGGGCTTATGGGCACCCGCTGCTACATCCTGCTTTTGTGCAGCTGCTGTGATCAGAACCAGGTGTCTATGCTTGTGCAGGAAATTCCTTACCTATTTCCCCAGCCCAGTTGATGGGGTTTTGAGCAAAGAACTCATCTCCTACATTCTAGCTTCCTCCCAGACCGTCTGTCTCTCTTCATACAGTAAGGACCACGGACGTGTACTTTTATCATTTGGTCAGACCTCCTATCACCCAGTCTGTATTGAAGACAAAAAAAAATGTTGTAATAGAATACTAACCTCTATTTCTTTAGGATCAAACTAGTTCTGATTTTTTTTTTCTTTTTAAAATGTATTTTATGTGAGTTGGTGTTCTTCCTGCATGTATGTCTGTGTGGGGGTATTGGATGTGCTGGGGCTTGAGAGACAGACAGCTGTGAGCTGCCATGTGGGTGCTGGGAATTGAACCTCTGGAAGCACAGCCAGTGCTCTAAACCGCTGAACCGGCCCCATAGTTCCAATTCTTGAGGAGGCATTGGCATGGCGGTGGAGAATCTGTGAGAACTGTATAAGAGGCAGCAGAGGGTTCCTGGAGTAGGGGGAAGGCATTTCTCAGCTCCATGTGCAGACTCCTCAAGGCCTGGGGGTTTGGTGTGTCACCCTATTCTATTAGTGAACCAAGAATAGATTAAACACTGGTTTGAGTTCCCACCTCTTCTGGGCTTTATTGATTCTCCAGCTGGGGTTTGAAACAGTCACTGGTGTTGTTTCTCCATGCCCAGCAATAACCTTCTCAGGGCTGGGAGACAGCCCCTGCTACATGCATCTGAGATCATTTCTTCCTACCTATGTGGAGCAAAGGCTCTCTTACCAAAGAGACTTTAGAATGGCCCAAGTGTCTAGCTCCAAAGAAGAGACTTTCATGGTTGGCTCAGGTCTTTTTTCTTGAATGCCAACCAAGCTAAGAGAGCAAACGTGCAGGTTTTCCCTTTCTCCAGGACCTCATATTCAAGAGAGTATGTTATTAGCTGGGAGACACAGCCATGGGCACATTTGAGATAGGAGAATTGGGCTCTTCCCCACACCAACCCCAAATTTGGTTAGAATGTAAATAAATCCATTTTCCCTTTACCAAGTTCTGCTTTCTAAAGTTTTGCTTTAAATGCAGGGAACTAAGGCTCTGTATTTATGATGTAAGTGAGGAAACAGACTGAGTGGCAGACAAGGTTAGGTAAAGGAAGAAGTTGAAAATTGTGTTTTCTGCCGGAGGTGCTGGCATGTCTGCAGAACTGTTCCATCATCAGTAGCAGAATTAAAGGTTCACAAGCAGGCCCACATGTATAATCCATTCATAGAACATGCCGATACACACACTCACTCACCCCAAAGCCATCTGTAAATAGAGCCACAATGATGCCTATACTTATACTGTGGCTGACTGGGTCCCCACATGTGTTGAGAGGAGGGGTCTAATTAGAAGCGATTAAAGTCACAAGGATGCTACCATCATGATTGCATTAGTGCTTCGGGAGCAGTTAATTACTTCCAGGGTGGATTTATTATAAAAATGCACTTGGAGGTCATGACCATGAAGATGGTACCCTACTGGTTGGAGGATGGAGGAGCGGTATGGGAGGGTCTGTCCTTAGCGTTGTCTGGGAAGAGTTCATCAAGGAGATCCAGCAGTGGCCACATGGCTAGCTCCTGATCGAGGGCCTGCTTTGGGGGTGGGGTGGTCACAGACCGTGACAGCTGTTGGACTTATTTAACAACATTCACTAGCATCTTGTGCAAAGAAGCCTGCCTCAAGAAGGTTCTGAAGAAAGTCTCCCAAAGTGTATTCAAAAGTAGAAGACGCGATCATGCTTCCCAAGACCTCCTCCTGACAGACCCCACAGAGACAGGACTTACCAGGAATTACCATCTGTGGAGACAGAGGTGGGAATAGCAGACCCCTGTCTGTCCCCTGGCTGATGGCGGGATGGGACCCTTGCAGGAGCATCACTGCTTGTAGCACCTGCCACAGTCACCATGACATTTGCTATAACTTTCTAAAATGCCACGTGAGGGTTGACCTCTAGCCACTCCTCACCCACTGTGGGTTTCCAAATGTGCATGACACTAACTTTCAAATTCATTTCTGAGAAAACAGAGTGGTGCGTTTCAGTTTTAAAGAAACCAAAGTCATTCAGAAAACACTGTGTTGGTCTGCTCATTGCAAAGTTTATTTCTTACCTGCCATGGGTCCTAGTTCTCTGCCTTCCTTGAGCCCTCTTTCCAGGCTTATCCTCCTCAGCAAAGAGGCCATAGCTCCCACGAGGGGTTCTCCTGGCTACAGTTACACTAATCTATCCCCCAGATCTCAAAGAATTGATAGCTTCGTTGATTCCTTCCTTAATATTTATTTCTACAGCTTAGTTTTTCAAAATAAAGCTCCTTGGGGGAAAAAAAAAGAAAAACATTTTTTATTATTGCAAGTATTCATAATTAAAGCAACATTTAATGCAATTCACAGTTATTTTCTTTGGTGACATGTGTTAGTATTGCATGATTCTGAAAGTTGGGAGATGTGGTGTGTTAGGTTTATCTGTGTGTAAGCAAAAAAGTAAGCAACCACAACAAAGGGTTAACCATCACACACAGACGTGTCCCTGCTCTGCCTGAATGTGTAATAAGCAAGTGTCATAAGCATTTTAATTATAGTTTCACTGTAAATATATATTGTAATATATATGACTATATATTATACGAATATATGAATAAATATATGAATTATATGCTGTGTTATATATTGTAGGTTGTATGTTGCATATTATATTATATATTGCATATTATATATTACATATCACAAATATTACATATTATATTAGTTATATATTATATATGAATAATAATGTATGTTGTTAGTTATAAGTTTGTTCTTTAACAATTTTATACATATCTGTAATACATTTGATTAATTTCACTCCCTACTCTTTTTTAAATACCCCCCATCTCTGTTTGCTTTCTTTCTTGATGTCTTTTCCTATGGCCATGTCTCCATGTCTTTTCTTTTTTTTTTCTTTTCTTT
>NC_034599.1:90268176-90288519 GCF_900095145.1 Mus pahari
AATCCACCTGCCTCTGCCTCCCAACTGCTGAGATTAAAGGCATGTGCCACCACGCCCAGCCTGGCCATGTCTTTTCATTTTTTTTGTGTGCCCACTTTGTTTATCAGGGCCATCTGTGTGACCACAAGTAAGAAACTACACAGTAGAATCCGGTGTACTCACCAGTGTAGTGGTAGACATTTGAACACAGTGGTTCTCCCTTCCCTAGAGCCCTTCAGTAGACCCTTCAATAGTTCAAAAGGAAGGGTAGGCCCCCTTGAGCCTCTCTAATCCATAACTGGCTAATGAGGTCCAGTCTTGCATTGGGTCTAGTTCAGGCCTCTGTAGCTGCTGATTGCAATGACTGTGTCATACGCAGAAGGCAGCGTTTTACCATCTTTCTCCACAGTTTCCAGCTCTTTTATTCTTTCTGTCTCCTCTCTTATCCATAGTGGGTGGTAAAGATGTCCTCTTTAGGGCCTGTCACCTCCCTCCTATGGGTTTTTGACCTAGTTTCCACTATCAGATTTGAACACAATCAAGGAACAGTTGGTTGTGCTGGTGATGCACATCTTACAGTATTGTAGCACTGTGTACATCTTACAGTATTGTAGCACTGTGTACATCTTACAGTATTGTACCAGTAGGCACATCTTACAGTATTGTACCAGTAGGCACATCTTACCTGGTGGATTGCTATTGTAGTTTGGTGGGTTCTCAGCTGGAAACAGCAGCTGATATCTTCTAGCCTTATGAAAGCAGGCCAACTTCCCAGTCAACCCCAGCTTGGCTTCTCTATATCTTCTAATCAGGGTGCCTGGTGTCTTCTGCAATGGGGGTCTTCTCTAGCTGGGAACCTAAAAGCTATGATAAAGGCCTGTGGGGGTCTTGTGGGGGAGGTGTTGCTTGTGGGTTTTGAATTTTGGGTATTTGATTTATTTTGTTTTGTTTGAGACAGGGTCTTTCTGTGTAACCCTGGCTGTCCTGGAACTCATTATGTAGACCAGGCTGGCCTCAACTTCAGATTCTTCTCCCTCTGCCTCATAGACCTGGGTTTAAAGGAGCGCCCCATCATGTCCAGCTAAGCCTGTGTCTTCCAGTTGCCTCTGGGGCCTGCCTGCCCAACAAGGCGTAAGGAGAGATCTCACACCTAGGCCTGAGTTTCTGTTTAATAACCATGGCTTCTAGGAGCAGTGTTAGCCAGCTAAATAAGATATAGCTCTTCTACCTCTTGTAGGTTCCAGTATGGCTTCTTCGTGTGTTTTTTATTGGTTAACCTTTCCTCCACCTTTCCTCTCCCCATGTCTCCACTCCCAACTTTGCTTAAACATCCACTTTCAGCGTTCTTCTGAAGATACCCCTTTCCCCGGGCCCTTTCTGGTCTCTGGTTTCTACAGATCCTCCAAGTTAAACATATAGATCTGAAGATTCAAAGCTAGAATCTACAAAGGAGAAAGAACGTTCAGCGTTTGTCCTGAGCCTGCATATATTCTTCTCCAGTTTCATCCATTGCAAATTTCCTAACTTCAGTTTTGCAGCTGAATAAAATTCCATTGTGTATATGTACCACACCTTGATGATCTATTCATTTGTTAATGGATATCTAGGCTGGTTACATTTTCTGGCTATTGTGAATGGAGCAGCAAAAAGGCATTGACAAGAACAACCATCTCTACAGTATTATAGAGTGTTTCGGATATGTGCCCAGGAGCAGTATAGCTGGATCAAACGCTCTGCCTGGGTTGTTTGTTTTCTTGGTGTTTAGCTCCTTAAGTTCTGTTGGTGTTCTTGATATTAATCCTGCACTGGGTGTGTTGCTGGCTAAGCTTTCCTCCCGTTCTGCAGGCTGCCTCCTCACTCAGTTGATTCTTTCCTTTGTTGTACACAAGCTTCTCAAGTTCACGAGGTCTCCTTTGTCAGTGCTGGGCTTATGACCTTTTCATTCAGCATTCATTCATTTCATTCATTTCCCTCTAGCATACTCCATCCCCTTTCTTCTACCAGTTTTTTACATTTGGAGCCTATTTGTGTGCGGGGTGAGAGCTAAGGGTCTAGTCTCATTCTTCTGCATGAGGATACTCAGTTTCCCCAACACCACTTAGTGTAGATGCTGTCTTCCTCTCTGGTGGCCATAATTGTATGGGTTCATGTCTGGCTTGTTTGTTATTTCCCATTGACCTAGCTATCTGGTTTTGTGCCAGTGCCTTGTGGTTGTTGTTTTTTATCACTATGGCTCTGGAGTGTAACTTGAGCAGGTATTGTAATGCCTCCATTACAACAAGAATTCCTTCTTTTGGATCAGGATTGCTTTGGCTTCTTGTGCTTCCATGTGAGTTTTAAGGTTGCTCATTCTATTTCTGTGAAGAATTTCACTTGAGTTTTCACTGAGATTGCAACGAGCCTCTAAGTGGCTTTTGGTAGGATGGCCCTTTCACAATACTCTTTCAATCCGTGAGCATCTTTCCTTCTTCAAACATCTTCGACTTCTTCCTTGTTTTAAAGTTCTCATTGCAGAGACCCCTTTCACTTCCTTGTCTAGGTTTTCTCCAATTTTATTATCTTTAAGCTATTGTCAATGGAATTGTTTCCTTGATCTCTCTTTGTGTGTTTTTCACTGGTAAATAGAAAAATTGTGTGTGTGTGTTGATTTTGTATCTTGCTACTTTGATGAAAGCGGTTGGCAGGTCTGGGAGTTTTCTGGTGGAATTTTCAGGGTCCATTATGTACAGAATCATTCAATCCAAAGACTGGGTTACTTTGACCCCATTTCTTATCTGTGTCCCTTTTATTTCCCTTTCTTGTCTTACTCTCTTTCTTACCACTTAGGAATGCAGAGAGACGGCAGCCTTGTCTTGTTCCTAATTTTAATAGAATTGCTTCAAGCTTTTCATCATTTAGGATATTAGTCATGGGTTTGTCTTCTGTAGTCGTTATTATGTTGAGGTATGTTGCCCATCTCTGTCTGTCTGGGGCTTTTATCATGAAGAGATGTTGGATTTTATCAAAGGCTCTTTTCTGCCTCTATTCCAACAACCATGCAGTTTCTGTCTTTAAGCCAATTTATATGAGTTGTTACATTTATTGATGTGAAGATACAGAGTCATTCCGGGACTCATGGACTAGAGCCAACTTGATCTTGGCGATGGACTTTTCATAGGGTTTCCATATTTGGTTTGTGTGGTGGTTTGAATATGCTTGGCCCATAGAAAGAGGTAGTAGTAGGAGAGGCGGCATTGTTGAAGGAGGTGTGGCCTTGTTAGAAGAGTGTCACCTTGGAGGCAGACCTTTGAAGTCTCATATAGATGCTCAAGTCTGGCCAGTGAGACGCAGAATCCTCCTGGCTGCCTTCACATCAAGATGTCGATCTCTGGGCTCTTCCAGCACCAAGTCTGCTGCACACTGCCATGCTTCCTGCTATGATGATAATGGACTGAACCTCTGAACCTGTAATCCAGCCCCAATTAAATGTTTGCCTTTATAAGAGTTGCCTTGGTCATGGCGTCTCTTCACAGCAATAAAACCTTAACTAAAGAGCTTGCAAGTATTTTGCATTATGTTCTTTGTATCTATGTTCTTCAGGGATATTGATCTAAAGTTTGTATAAGTTTTTCTTTTTATCTTTCTTTTGTCTTTATCTTATTTTAGTATTAGCATCATACTGGCTTTAAAAAGGACGTCTGAAGCGAGGTGGTAGTGGTGCATGATTTTAATCCCAGCACTGAAGGAGGCAGAAGCAGATTGATCTCTTTAAGTTCCAGGCCAGCCTGGTCTACAGCCAGGGAAATAGGGAGGAATCCTGTCTCAGAACAAAAGAGAAAGTTTGTATGTTTTACTTCTATTTCCATTTTATGGACAGGCTTGAGAAGCAGGGATTGTGGTTTTTGTTTTAAGATCTCATAGATGTCTGCTGTGAATACATCGGTACCCGAGGGTTTTGTTGTTGTTGTTGGTACCCGAGGGTTTTGTTGTTGTTGTTGGGTTTTGTTGTTGTTGTGAAAACTTTTACTATTGCTTTGATCTCCTTCCTGAGTTCAGGTCTGTTGAAATGATTGATCTTATCTTGGTTTAACTTGGGTCAGTCAGATGCAGTTAAAAGATCATTCACTTCTTTTATGTTTTCCAGCTTGGTAGGACGTAAGTTTTAAAAGTATGCATTTATAATTTTCTGGATTTATTTTGTGTCTCTGTTCACTTTTAATTTTATTAATTTGGATCTCCTTTTGGCTAATTAATGGTTATTTATTTTGTGAGATTGTACAGTCTATGGTAGTGGAAGACTTCTAGCCAGTGGTAGATATTCAGTAAATGGTAAGTTTTGGTATAACAACTTTTCTGCCATTACCCTTGAACTGTCCACAATTAAATTTTTCTAGTGCTTAATTTGTATATATAGTCATTATACATATTGACTGCAAGATCAATAGTCATTATACAATATCCATGGGGGGTTGGTTGCAAGACCAATAATCATTATACATATTGGATTGGTTGTAAGACCCTCCATAGCCCAGACGCCACAATGTGATGACACTCAAATCTCATAGGAAATGGTGTTGCATTTACCTACAATATATACATATTCTATATATCTATATTTACATCTCTAGATGACTCATCCTCTACTGTCTGGATGATAAGCAGTGTTACATTAGGAAATAATGACAAGGAAAAACATCTACATATGGTCCGGAGAAGTGAACCCCACTCCCAAATATCTTCTCTCTACTGTTGATGGAACTTGAATAAACGACTGTGTTTGGCTTCCACAATAAGTAAATAAATGTCCCCACGGTAGAGGAATCTGTGATAAATAAATTCTCCCTTTCCTATAAGTGACTCCAGTTCCCTACCCCTCCAAGCAGATGCCTTGGCACCTAGAATGTGCTACAGTCCCAGGAAGCAGCCTTGGAGGGAACACAGGAAGTTTACAGGGGGTGACTGCTATAAAGATGACAAAGCAGATGCTGGAGTTTAAAAGTCACAAGGCCTCTGCTGCCCCACAAGAATTCTGATTTGGGCGTGGATTTCTGAGTTATTCCCCGGCCATCACATTCTTGTTCTGACCAGTCAGCATATGTGGCTGTCCTGGGAAAGAGGTTTGTCCTTTGGTCAATGGTGTTCTCTTTCAGAGCAAGTTCCTGAAAGGCTGAGAGTCCAGTGTTGCCAGCAAGTATAGAAAGAAGTCCTGAAGTGGGGGTTCTGTGTGGCCCAGCCACCACACCCTCAGCTCTGGTGGAGGGATTGGAAGAGGGATGTTCACTGTTAGCTCCGTACCTAGCACCCACTCTTCCTCCGTGTGCTGGTTTGAATGAGATTGTCTCCCACATGCTAGTATGTTTAAACATTCAGTCCCCAGTTGATGGAACTATTTGGGAAGGATTAAGCGATGTGGTCTTGTTAGAGGAGTTGTATCTGGGGCAGGCTTTGAGGTTTGAAAAGCCAGTGTTAGTGGTTACTTATTGCCCTGTCTGCCTTTTGTTTGTAGTTCAAGATATGAGTCCTCAGCTATTGTTATGGCCACCTGCTGCCTGCAACCTCTGCTCTACCATCCTGGAACCCTGTGCTGGCTGGTTTTGTGTGCCAACTTGACACAAGCTGGAGTTATCACAGAGAAAGGAGCCTCCCTTGAGGAAATGCCTTCATGAGATTCAGCTGTAAGGTATTTTCTCAATTAGTGATCAAGGGCGGGAGGTCCCCTTGTGGATGGTGCTATCCCTGGGCTGGTAGTCCTGGGTTCTCTAAGTAATCTAGTTGAGCAAGTCAGGGGAAGCAAGCCAGTATGTAACATCCCTCCATGGCCTCTGCATCAGCTCCTGCTTCCTGACCTGCTTGAGTTCCAGTCCAGTCTTCCTTTGGTGATGAACAGCAATGTGGAAGGGTAAGCTGAATAAACCCTTTCCTCCCCAACTTGCTTCTTGGTTATGATATTTGTGCAGGAATGGAAACCCTGACTAAGACAAACCCAAAATAAACTCTTCCTTGTGTAGATTACTTTGATCCCAGCAATAGAAAAGTAATTAATGCACTTAAAGCAGCTTTGATTGGAACAGCAATGTGCCTAATAAACTCCCTGCTATCTTCGAATCAAGGAGCCCCCCCCCCCCCGCTCTGCCCGTGTGACGTCGTCCGCAGGCATCTGGGATCCTGAGAGCATGCTGGACCCATTTGAGATGATTAATACACAACTTTACTGCTTAAGCCATGGTGATCAGGTCTGGGTTGCATGTAACCTAACAGTGACCCAAATTCTTCAGGGGGGTGTTAGGAGGTGTCCCGCTTAAGAGCATGGTCCTAGCCAGGCGGTGGTGCATGCTTTTCATCCCAGCAGAGGCAGGTGGCTCTCTGAGTTTGAAGCCAGCTTGGTCTACAGAGTGAGTTGCAGGATAGCAAGGGGGGGTATAGAGAAACCTTGTCTTGAAAAACAAAATGAAACAAACAAAACAAGCAAAGAAAACGTGTTCCTTAAACCCAATTCCACTTCACACCAGCTCACTACTGAGTCAACCAGTCAATTTTTTTTTGTTTTGTTTTGTTTTGTTTTTCGAGACAGGGTTTCTCTGTGTAGCCCTGGATGTCCTGGAACTCACTCTGTAGACCAGGCTGGCCTCGAACTCAGAAATCTGCCTGCCTCTGCCTTCTGAGTGCTGGGATTAAAGGCGTGCGCCACCACGCCCTGCTCAGTCAAACTTTTCTATAAAATGTGAACGATATAATACATTTGTTTTCGTGTAGCTCCAGAGTCACTGGCTTGTTTTGCTTTGCCTTAGGCTTTCTCAGTCGTTAGCATTGAAAAGCTTGCCCGTGGAAACTCCTCCATGACAGGCAAACAAGGGTAGTTGGTCAACTTAAAACACAAGCTTTTCTCTAAGGCAGACCCAACCCTAAAGACCAATAGCTTAGTTGATGCTGCCCTCTCGTGGTTGAACACACTATCGCTCACTACAAAGATGTTAACATTGCTTTACTTAAAGAAAAATAAGCCAGGATGGCTGGAACAGTCCCTAACCATTTAAATTTAAATTTGTAACTGCAGCGACCCCCATCTTTAATTTACTCACATCCTTCACCAAACGTAACATCCATGGTAGGACTGCTGCAGAGGCCATAGGGAAAGCTCCTTACTAAGGCATCTCAGCCTCTTCCAGGGACTATGGTGGCCAGAGCCCTTGTGTCTACCTAGGGTGGACTCAGGGCAGACTATTTAGAAAAGCATTCCCCTCTCTTGGAAGACTCACGGAGCCCATGTAGGGAGGCAGGACTCTGGGCTGACACATCTGAAGTCAGCCCCAAGGGGATCTTTCTGCTGAGGGCACCGCAGCCCTGAGGAGTTCTGCTCCTCTTGGTGACCCTTCCCTCACTGATGCTCATCTGTCCCAGCTGTTAGCCAGGCCTCAGCAGCCAGGAGGGCCTGCTCATGCCTGTGTGTTCGGCTGATTCCTCGTGAGCAGATTGTTACGGAGCTAGTTCCCGGTCGGTGTGAACACGGGGTTACATTCCTAATACTCAGTTGCAAGTCCTGAGCCATGGGGATCGGGCTGGAATCCCACTCGCCACTACGGAAGCCCAGACTTTACGCTGTGTATCTGCAGTTATGTTCTATCTAACACACCAGGGTGACCTACCCAGCCTGGGTTGCTGAACCTGTCTCAGGGGTTTCTGAAGATTCAGAGAGGCATGTATCCCTACCTTTCCTGTACTAGTTCTTGGGTTCTGGAAAAGGGATTTACCCAAGTCTTCTCCAAGTCTAATTCTGCTGAGCCTATGAAGAAAGACCTTCAATTAGGTGTTTAGTAGTTTTCTTGGTAGGCCATTTCTTATTGCTAATTATTACCACCAGGCCAGTAGCACAGGCCTGTGCCCAGGAGGCTGAGGCAGGAGGACCTTGAGATTACTGTCTGATAGGAGGCTAAGGCCACCTGGGCAAGTTACTGAGCTCCTCTCTTAAAAGAGGAGCATGGTTGTGGATATAGCTCAGGGTTCAATTCCTGGCATTAAAACGAGTAAACTCTAACTCCAATAGCATATAGTTGAGCTCATTAAGTCTGTTCAAAGCAGAGCTTGACAAAGAATGCTCAACCCAGCGTGGTAATGGCCACTTACAGTTCCAGCACGGGAAGAAAGGAGAGGTAAGGAGCTGAGAAAGGGGGCTCAGGGGGGTAGGGGTGGGGTGGGGGTTGGGACTTGAAGTTGAGTAGGTAGGGAGGTGGAAATGAATCTGGTAAGTTGGAAGATGGGGCTGCATATGGTAAAAATTGTTTTATATGAAATTCTCAAAGAATAAAAATGTTATTTATTTTTGAATTATTTATTTTATTTATGAGTACACTGTCTTCAGACACACCAGAAGAGAGCATTTGATCTCATTACGGATGGTTGTGAGCCACCATGTGGTTGCTGGGAATTGAACTCAGGACCTCTGGAAGAGCAGTTGGTGCTCTTAAACACTGAGTTATCTCTCCAGCACTAAAAATATTTTTAAAACAGCTAAAAAAAAAGTCTGTCATGACACTCTTGAACCTGTACTGACACAAATGTACATATTTGTATACGTAAACACATCACACAGAAAAAGATAAATAAATGTGTTTTAAAAAAGAATATCTATGTTCTATAAATTTTAATTTTTGTTATTTCTATATAAAATATACTAATCTGTATTTTATAAAATGAGCTATCTACACATCTCAAGATGGAAATATCTCCAAGACATACTGCTGAAGAAATTAATGAGAAAAACTTCTAAGTTGGTGCTAAAGGAGGCAATTTAATAAAAATACATTCTTTAAAAAAAATTTCTGGGGCTGGTGAGATGGCTCAGCGGGTAAGAGCACTGACTGCTCTTCTGAAGGTCCGGAGTTCAAATCCCAGCAACCACATGGTGGCTCACAACCACCCATAATGAGTTCTGATACCCTCTTCTGGTGTGTCTGAAGTCAGCTACAGTGTATAACAATAAATAAATCTTTAAAAAAAAATTTCTGGCACTCAGGAGGCAAAGGCAGGTGAATTTCTGTGAGTTTAAGGCCAGCCTGGTTTACAGATCAATTTCCAGAAACACAGAGAAATCTTGTTTTAAAAAACAAAACAAAATTTATTAATCAACTTATTTTTGTGTTTCGCTAGGGCGAATGAATGTATACGTATGTTTACCATTTGTGTGCCTGGTACCCACAGAGGCCAGAGGGTGCCAGATTCCCCAAACCAGAGTTGTGAACACCCGCCAGGTGATCATGTAGGTGCTTGGAATTGATCTGAGGTTCTCTGGAAGAACATCAAGTGCTTTTAACCACCGAGCTTTTAACCATCTTCCCACCCCCCTAAAAAATATACCCTTAAAATCAAGTTCTGGGGGCTGGTGAGATGGCTCAGCGGGTAAGAGCACCTGACTGCTCTTCCGAAGGTCCTGAGTTCAAATCCCAGCAACCACATGGTGGCTCACAACCATCTGTAACGAGATCTGACTCCCTCTTCTGGAGTGTCTGAAGACAGCTACAGTGTACTTACATATAATAAAGCTTTTTTTAAAAAAAAAAAAAATCAAGTTCTGGAACAATAGATCTAGAATGATCTTGTTCCTACTTTTTAAGGTATCCATATTTGGACATCCCCATAGAAAATTTCAGAGCATTGTTTGCCCAACGGTTCACGGTACTGCTTCCAGAGGATGTATATTGAGATGTATCTGGTGTTGGTCCATTTCCCTATAAAATCCTTAGACTTTCTAAAATCATTTCTTTTGCACGCTACAGTAAGTATAATAAACAGTTGTACTTGTAATAAACAGTTGTTTCCCTGAAGCTCTGTGATGACTCAAGCAAATTGAGCCCAGAGGCCCAGGTAAAACCTGCCGACTCAAGCGCAGTGTGTGACAGTTCTGGGCGCTCGCCCTGAGGGATCTGACACCATAGGTACATACGTATCTCAGGACCGAACTGGAAGCCATCCAGCTGCAGAATCGATTGCTCGCTCTGTGTGGCAGAAAAGTCCATCCACAACCGCCATCTCAAGTGTACGGAGAGAGCACAGTGGGAGAAACTGAGGCTGAGGCTGAAACTCAGATTGCTTCTTCCCTGTAAGGCTGAACTGCACTTTGGAAGTTGTTGCTCAGGGTTATTTTCCAGTGTATTTATTCACTCTATACACACACACACATGCACACACACTCACATACACACAAGCATGCGTGCGTGTGAACACATGCACATAAACACACACACATGCATGTAAACATACACTCACACACATGCACATACACATAAACACCACACACACATGCACACTCACACATAATGCACACACATGCACACTCACACACTCAATGCACACTCACACATGAATAAATACATAAATACAACCTGCTGAGTCCATTTAGGTTAATATATTATGATTTTAGGGCTGATCACATAGTATTGGAGAACCAATTAAGAGTCCCCATCTCCGGAAAAGATTGGTTTTTCCCTCTCTTATTAGTTATTAATTGCCCATAGCTCTTCTAGATATGGTCGTATACCTAATGTATGAACATGTGAGCAAGCATACTGGTGTTTTGGATGCCATGGCCAACAAAGAACTCCCCCCACCGTTCTGTCTCCACCATGGTGGACTGTATCCTGAAACTGTGAGCCTGTTTGGGTAAAGCGAGGAGAAAAGTGACCATGTTCTGAACCGTGGTGGGAATGTACTATTATATGGTGTTTTAAACATTTTTTTTTTTAGCAGTTTTCAGATTCATAATACATTGTTATTAACTGAAGTCACCATGAAGCTAACTACATATATGTACACTCCCAGACGGGTCTTGAGTGATGCCATTAGATCAATTCCAAGGTCTGGGAGTACACATGAATATGGTCAGTTTCCTATTTTGTATTAAAACTAATCTGCTGTGGAATGAAGGCTTTCAGAACTCTGCCCTTCATGATGCCAGTGTCTTGGCAGGGAAAACTGTCTTCTCTAAACGTTGATGTTGCCTCTTACCCAGAATACTTACTCTTACAATCGGTGTCACGAGCTGGTGCTTTAAAATTCCCTCTTTTTGCTTTTAATTTTAAATCTTCAAGCTGTGTTTAGCAGTTCTAAATCTGACAGCTTGTGAGTGGGAGAAAGAAACCCGAATAGGCTTTATAGGAGAGAGGGAGAGAGAGAGAGAGAGAGAGAGAGAGAGAGAGAGAGAGAGAGAGAGAGAGAGAGAGATTCTCCCTTGTAAAGAACCCTAGGGGCAGACAGATACACACCATAAGCTGTACAGGCTAGGAATTCCAAAATTTTTATTTCTAAAAACAAAATGTGTTCGAATGCAACACCAGACACAAAGGAAGAGAAGGGCTGGAAGGCTGAAGCTGAAGAATCCCCCCAGCATGGGCCATGTCTGCGGAGTGAACTAGCACCATTAACCCAGGAACCACGGAGTTAGCAGCAATCACACCTAATATAGAAAACACTTTAGAAAGATTATTTAACTATGGAGTAACAAAGTTGTTTTTTTTTTTTTCTTTCTAGAAACCTCTTGAAAAATCAATTGGAATTTGGCATTTGAAATTGATGAAAACAGTTTAAAAATGGACCCAGTTCTACAGCTTGTCAAAGGGAATGAGTCATTATTTTTGGAGGGGGAAAAAAGAGTGTCTGAATTGAGCTTTTGGCCTCCTTCCAACCACCAAGCAGGTGCGACAAACCGAGTATTTCTATAGGAATCCAAACACATCTAAAACGGGTCTCAGAAAATATTTTCCTAGACTATAAAAATACTAAATGGAATACAAAAATTCCAGCATATTCAGCCAACAGACTATGGCAGACAAGTATCTAAGACACACTTAAAGCTATTTTGTGCCACGATCCTCACGAGCATCAAATAATGCAGTAACTTTTTGCTTGCTTTCTGACCCGTTGTTTGTTCCCCTGGGCACGTTACCCGGCCAGATATAGACCCAACACTGTGCTTCTAGCAGACGGAAGGACTCGAAGAACAGCGGCCGGTTGGCCCTCACAGCGCTGGAAGCACAGTGATACAGGCTGCTTTTAAAGATGAGTCGGCAGACACGGCCCGTGAGCCCAAGCTGGCTGCCACTCACTCTGTTTGGTCACACATGCCCACGTATGCGTCGCCACATCACCAGAGCACAGCTGAGAAGGTATGACAGAGATTCTCTGTGACCTTTAGGTCTACAGAGTCTAAGAAACTGACCTTCTGGTCCCCGCCCCCCAGAAAGAGGCTGCCCAGAATACTCTGAACTCATCACTCTGGGAAAATTTCCACTCAACGAAGTTAAGGTAAATGTTGGAGATTAAGATGATTTTTGGCAGAGGTTTGCTGGTTCCATGGCAGGTCAAAAGTTACATAAGGTTGGCTTGGCAGCTCTGAGTACCGAGCCTTATGCTGGCGCTCTAAGCTGTACAGCCGTGAAAACGTACCTCCTTTCCTCTGTGAACCGGCTATTTTGTACCAAGTAACATCCTGTTATGTGCTTCCTGTCTGTCTCAACCCATGAGCATGAAGACCCCACCTAATCTGCATCCATTAGAACTCCATACCTTGACATCTTAGCAACAGACAGAACCAGCAAGAAAACACGCTGTGCTGAACACCTCTTAGGCCCCTTCCCCATGACAGGCATCGTAATAGTTAGTACTACTGCCATCCAGGGCCACAAACATATCCCGTTTGACAAAGCGGACCAGGTTCTCAAGAGGACACATGGGCTTGGGAGAGCGCTTGTGGAAGTCATGGCAAAAGGAGGTGTGGAAGGTGACGTCAGCCCCGTTATAAAGAATCCGGACAGAATGTTCACTGGGCTTTTGACGGTCTTGCCAGAGCTCAAAAACCAGCCTGGCGGCAAACCTCGGGAACCTGGCTTCCAAAAGACCCAAGGCGCTGAGGATGGGTGACAGGGTGACGTCGTGAGCAGAGTAGAGGGTGAACAGCTCGTCCCTCCAGCCCGAGGCAGCGCGCTGCATCCGGCTGACCGTCTGATTTAGGATGGGGTGGGCCCCGAGGAGGGAGTACCCAAAGTACAGGAGCTTCTCGTGCCTCTCGCGCTCATCCTCTATCTGGTGCGTCTTGATCACCTTGAAGTGCTCCATGCCAAGGCAGCCACTTCTGCTGCAGGGGAAGCTGACATTGTGGCAGAAGTGGCAGAGCATGGAATCGATGGGGTTGGCCGCCCGGAGCTGCTTCGTGGGGATGTCCACAATCTTGGCCATCTCCCCGTAGGTCCTCTCCAGGTCGCTGTTCTTCAGCCGGAGCAGGTACTGGCGGCGCTGTTCCTTCTCCAGATACTGGTTTCTCAGTGGGCAGTAACAGTTTCCAGAGCAGAACAGGGCACTTGGCTGGTGCTTGAAATAAACCTTCTTCCAGTCAAACTCTGGGAGGAAGCCATAGAGCAGGGCTAGCCCGCTCTGCAGGGTGCGGCTCTTCCCCGTGCTCTCCAGGTAAAGCTGGTCTGAGGACCAGTTGTTGGGCAGAAGTTTGTGTTTCCTCAGATAGATGTCCCTCAGCAGCTGGCCATTCAGCAGATGCTGTACGACTCCTGCAACACCAGAGGACACAGAGACTTTCTTACTGCAAGTTTAGCAAAAGGGCCACACACGGCGCCAGCGCCCGTCTCCGGCATGTACGAATCCAAGCTAATGGGATGGGGCCTGTTTCCCAATAAGGACGTACAAGTTGTGAGAACAGGTTTGTGTCAGCTAGGGTGAGGATGGGGTGTGGAGGACAGTCTTTGTCACAAGTCTCTCCCCACTGGACTCGCCATTTCCCTAGGGCCAGCAGAGACTAGGAATCCCGAATCTAGACTGTAATCAGCAAGTACCTAAGGACCGGTGTACTGCCCAGGGACACAGCATCCTCAGGCAGGGATGGTGACATGAAATCTGCCTTACCTGACTTTACCTGCTTTCTGCCTAGTCTCTCTAGGGTTAGGAAGTTCCCTCCGTGGTGCTGTTTGCATTATAATGCCTAACTGAAGGCCCCCTTTAACCTCTGGGGCAGCCTTCTGGTTCTGCAGGACCTATCTAAGCTCAGCCAGCTAGCTCGTCCTCTGCAACCTCAGATATCCAGACAGAGCATTTTAAGAACCATAGAGGAGACAGTATGCTTAACATGTCCCCTTTAAGTGAAAAAGAAAGCAAAGCTGTGTTCACAGCTGCTTTGAAATAGAGGGTGTGGGAGGGAGGTGGGTGGAAAGTGGAAGCAAGATTTCTACCTTCCCTTAAATGCTGTCTGGGTTTTGCACACCCTCTTACAACAACAAATGAACTTTTTACAGAAATGAGAAAGCTTTATCTATCTGTAAGCAGGAGAGGGCAACCTGAAAGAGAAAAGCGGGCTTGCCCTCCAGCCTGCAGCATGTGAGGGTCCGCATCTCAGAAATGGGTGGGAATCCTCTGAGGATGCAAACTACCCTCAGGCAGTGTGCCCAACTAAGTCATTTATGTGCAGCTGTCCCAGTGGTTTGGAGAGGTCCATCCCCAAATGAGGTGGGCACCTTCACTGCTGAGCTGTCTTGTCCACCTCCTGATATATTCTTACATCATGAAATGGAATCCGGAAGCGAGGGCTCACTAGGATACCATAGCATCAAGAGTGTTTCTTTAAAAACATCTGCCTGGCCGGGCGTGGTGGCGCATGCCTTTAATCCCAGCACTTGGGAGGCAGAGGCAGGCGGATTTCTGAGTTCGAGGCCAGCCTGGTCTACAGAGTGAGTTCCAGGACAGCCAGGACTATACAGAGAAACCCTGTCTCGAAAAACCAAAAAACCAAAAAAACAAAACATCTGCCTGTATGTATGTATGCGTACCAGTTGTGTCCCTGATGTCCAAGGAAGTCAGAAAAGGGTGTCAGATCCCCTGGAACTGGGGTTATAGATAGTTGTGAGCCTACTTGAAGGTGCTGGGAACCAAACTGAACGTGGACCCTCTGCAAGAGCAGCCAGTGCCCTTAACCCCAGAGCCACCTCCCCAGCAACCTCGTCTATTTCTCAGGGGAATGGTGGTTCTTTCTTTCTTTCTTTCTTTCTTTCTTTCTTTCTTTCTTTCTTTCTTTCTTTCTTTCTTTCTTTCTCTCTCTCTCTGTCTGTCTGTCTGTCTGTCTTTTTTCTGTCTTTTGTAATTTATACTCATGAACACCAATGCTTCTGCAACAGGAAGATAAACTTTTCTTTTTACTTATCGTGTGTGCACGTGTGCATGGCAGTGTGCACACAGAGGTCAGAAGACAGCAGCCGGTTGGTTCCTTCCTTCTGCCACGTGGGACCCAGGGATTGAACCTGAGTTACCACGCTTGGCAGCAGACCCAGTTTACTCACGACTACCATCTTGCCTGTAGAGTTATTTTTAATTTTAAGAAAGCAGATGTTTAAATAGATACCTTGGGGTCTGTGAGTCCCAGTCCATATGAGATCGACCAGAAGACCAACCTCTTCCTAGGGCCCTGACGTAGGGGTTTAAACACTTATCATGTGTCGTTAAGTACCATTACATGCTATTAAGACAGTTCTGCATGGAGTTTTTGTTAAGTCTTGATCATTAAGTTAATCCTAAATGGCCTTTGAATGCTCTCTGGGAATGACTAAAATCAGGAGCAGGCTATCTGACAGGCTCTCCTCTGCCCAGCAGCCTGAGCAAGGAACTGTCGGCCACGATCCCCTTTCCTGCTGACTGGCCAGATGGTCTTCATGGCAGCCTGGCTGCTTTGGCCACTTCGCAGTCGCACCGAGGACACTTCCGCAGCTTCAGGAGACCACTACAAACACAGCTGAGGACTGACAGTCTGCCACAGCCTCAGAAAGCAACACTGTAAGCAAGACAAGCCTGGTGAGACCTAGCCAATCCTGCAGCCATTTTCTCAGGCCAGTGGGCTTCTCCTGGTGGCCGGGAAGGCCTCTGACTGGTGCAAACTGTCCTTTATTTGTGGGGAAACGGCTATAATTAGTGCAAACATGCTTGACGTACCCCCTGTGTTGGTTTGTACAGGCTTGGCCCAGGGAGTGGCACTGTGAAGAGGTGTGGCCTTGTTGGAGTGGGTGTGTCCTACTCCAACAAGGGGATGGGTATTTAACCCTCAACCCTGCTGCCTGGAAGCCAGTCTTTTCCTGTCTGCCTTCAGATGAAAATGCAGAACTCTCAGCTCTCCCTGTACCATGCCTGCCTAGATGCTGCCATGCTCCCACCTTGATGATAATGGACTGAACCTCTGAACCTGCAAGCCAGCCCCAATTAAATGTTGTCCTTATAAAAGTTGCCTTGGTCATGGTGTCTGTTCACAGCAGTAAAACCCTAACTACGGCACGCCCCCCTTCCCTGGTTGTTCAGCTTGCTTTTCTAGTCAGCCCTCCTGCACTGCCCTCTCATATTGCAAGGCCCAAGGAAAGGCCTTTGAAAGGCCTTCCCTTGTCAACTCTGACTCTTTATCACTGCAGATAGAGCAGTGGCCAAGGTGGCAACACAGTCACCCAGGCAGTGGCAACTGCACAGGGGACAACAGCTGAAGAAACAGAGAGCAGATAAGAGAGGGTGGAGAGACAGAGAGAGAGTTCAAGAGCCCCAGGACAGAAATTGTGGGCCCAGGTTGCTGGAAAGTGTAACACGGTCACTACAGGGCCGGGAGTCCTCGCACTGTGAGTGGGTTGTGAGTTTTAACAACTGCTTTGCACTGTCTGCTTGCTCTGTCTGCTGCTGACACTCATTGCCACCAGAAGCCAGGGACTACAGTGCCTGCCAAGTGCTGGGACTGTTAGCAATGAAGCCCAGAACAGTAAATTCTTAGTTTTTAAGGCTTCGAGATTAAAAACCTGTGTTTAGCATACCAGTCCCCAGACTCTGGACACTCAAGGTCCAGGACTTCCAGCCCTGAAAGAGCTCACCAACTCATGATTTCTGTCTGGGTACAGCCAGGCTCCACACTGCTAACTGATAACACATGCACCCTACATCTGGAGGACTTTACCTATCTATCATCTCCTAATGTATACAAACAGAGGGGTGTGTGGGAGGGACAGTGACCAGCTAGCCGTCCACATCGTGCGTACCTGTCTGCGTGAGCTCTCCCGTCTCACACAGAGGATGGTTAGGATAGAGAGGCAGGGAATTTAAGGGGCTTTCAAAAGATGCTCCGGATCCTTTCAACATGTGACTAATGAAAGCTTCCAGTTTAGGGTGATACGGCTTCCTAAAGAGACAACAGAAACAGTAGTTAGAACACTCCAAAACAGTCACACATCAGCACACACAGCCCACGTGTATCACGACCTCCACTGTCTCAAAAACAGGTTCTGGGGTTCAGTAATTCTAAAGTTCCAGTTTCAGGGCCAGACAGATGGCTCAGTAGTTCAGAGCACTGGCAGCCCTTCCAGAGGATCTGGGTTTGATTCCCAGCAACCCACGGTAGCTCACAATCATCTGTGACTCCAGCCTCAGGAGATCCAGTGCCCTCTTCTGGTCTCCGTGGTGTTTCTACATACACACAGGCAGAATACCCATTAACATAAAAATAAATGGAAAACCATTTTTAAGGTTACAATTTCATTCTGACTTGACCACAGATACCTATACACACAATGGAGGTCAGCCCGAGTCCCCACCCTCTGATGACTACAATACACTGGGATTGGTTTTGTCCTCCATCAGCATGTCCCACATCCTGCGGCCTCCGGGTCCTGTGGGAGGCAGGAAGCTGCTCTGGTTTCTTCCTTTCCTAGTGAAACATGTCACCTGCCAGGCTTGTAGATTCTTCAACCTGTTGTTTCTCCATCACCCTCACAGCCACACCCTGGGTTCTGACTTTAGACAGCCTCCCCTAGATGGCTGTGAGGGGGGTGGAGGGGTATGGGGAGTGGAGGTGGGGGATGGGGGGAAAGGTTACTGGCTTTCCTCAGCTTAACCCAGCCCTTCTCACCTTGCTCCACAGCCAGAGGGATCCACTCTCACATATTCACGAGGCTACCTTCTGGATAGGGGTGTGTACACTTCTGGATAGGGGCGTGTACAGCTGGTCACTTTGCTTTAGGCCCCCTACGGAGACCCCCTCCTTCCTTCTGATGTGGTGTTCTGGTCATGGGGAGTCAGCCATCTTCCTTTCTCCCAGCGTATAACACTCCGTCCCTTCCCATCTCCATCCCTTTTTCATACATCTTCATGGAAGACCTGTCTCATCTTTACTGTTTCTGACCTCTGGCACAAACTCCCTTTGGAAAACCATTAACTGAATAAGATAACCAATGCCCCAAATCTCTCCAGTCCTGTATAGGTGGCTGCCGTGCAGTAGGCAAATATAATACCTCACTTAATGCTAGGCAGTAAAGAATACCTAGAAAAGCTGTGAGCTGTGAGCTCACAGAGCAGACGTGGCAGACAAGGACACTTTATCCATCACTAATACACGGTTTCCCTAGATGAGGATAGCCTACAAGCAATACGCCTTTTCTCTGTGTAACTAAATGACCTGCAGATACATATGCCTTTTCTCTGACTAGCAAAAAGGCGTGTGTGTGTGTGTGTGTGTGTGTGTGTGTGTGTGTGTGTGTGTGTGTACAGTTTCCAGCTGAACAGAAGTGGACAGAGAGCCACCGGCAGGAAAAGTGCACGTGATTTGGCATGAGAGCAGCAGATAAATTGTTCTAACGGCAAACTCCTGCTGTCTGAAGGACCAATTAACTTTGGAAATACTTTAAAAACTGATGCCAAAATGGATTTACATCTCTCACGAGCAGAAAGCTGAAAAAAAAATCCATCTTAAAAAATGTTTTAAAATTAGAGTTTGCTAATCTAGACATGCAAGAGAGTCTAATAAAGCCCCCAGGATGGCTTCCGGGAATCTTGTTGCTTAGAAAAAAAACAAAAAACAAATAACAGAGCACATTTTATTCTGCCTGAGGCTGAGCACATAAATGTTTATAAACCAGGAAATAAAATGTCCAGACCCACAACACGGCTGTCAACATGAATTCACATCAACACTGGCTATCCATCCACACAACTCAAATCTTCTGTTCGGGGGCATTATTTCGGTTGGCGACTTCTGAGGCTCTGAAAACGCTCAGCTGCCAATTTTAGAAATGGAATGTCACTACTGAATGTGTTTTGCCGAGATGTTCCAGGTTCTTGGGGCATCCGACTGTTTAATGATGCTGCGCTATCTAATGATATTCATTACAACTGTCTCCCCTTCCTCTGTTTTGCAGCACTAAGATGGAAACCGAGCCCTGGATATGCTGAGCCTGTCTCGAATGCTCTCCCACCAAGTCACACCCCAGCCCCCTCATTACAACCTTTTTCAAGGGACACAAATATGAAGATTCACGGACAGATAACTAGTGGCTGTATCTTTTCCATAGTAGGAGGACTAGGTAGCTGAGCCCTTGGGGGCCTAACCTGGACCCCACTGCCCAGGTCCCACCCCTCCGTCTGTCCCTGGAGCCCAGAGCATATCTGGTAGATGCTCCATAAACACCTGGGGATGAAGTCAACTGTGACATGTCCCGTTCTTAGATGTACGGTGAAAACATCATGTCCACGTCTTCCTTAACCCAGAATAATGAATATCGTGTCACCATACGGTTATCATAATACTGTGATTTCAATGGGAACATTAAAAACAAGGGCTGTGCTAGGCGAGGGTACTGTTGTGTGCCAAAATCTGTTATTTCTACTTGGCAACATGGTTAGCACCCACGGCTGAAGTTTGGCCCCTTCCTGCTCTGTTCTTTTCTCTGGCAGCTGTGTGGGCACCCCAGGCCAGCTGTGGAGACATTGCTGAAGAGTGGTGAAGGCCAACAACCTGGAAGGACCCTCCCCTTGAATAGCTAGATGGGGCTGAGTGGTGTGAATCTACCCTTACACAGGAAGAGGTGAACTTCCCTGTTTAGGGCAAGGTGCCTTTGAGTCTCTGTTAAAGCCTGAACTCGCCCTGACTAGCTGAGGGTGTATTTCTCCTATGACTGTGGCCTCCTTGGGAATCTGCCTGTTGTGCTGACAACTGAGACTATAGAAAACATTACCTCAAGTTGTTTACTCAGGAGTTCTTATACACTTTCTTATATATTCTGCCCCGGTGTACTTATCCTACAATGTCCAAGGCAGAATCCCACGGCCAATCACATTCAAGAGAAAACAGACCGTTCGCCGTGATCTGGGTTCTGCAGAGCTGGCTACCTGGAGCTGGGACGGCAGAGCTATTACCAGAAAGTGTAATCTTAAAAGCTCACCTGGCTGGAAACCAGAAGGAGCTTATACCATATCTAAAAATCTTAAACCAAATAAAGAATAGATGGTTTCCAATTTCAAAAAAAAAAAAAAAAAAAAAAATAACAAGCTTCTAAAAAGACGAACCTAGAGTACTTTTCTGGGCCTTTTTTTTTGTGAAACTTG
>NC_034599.1:90288608-90370526 GCF_900095145.1 Mus pahari
AGCTCACCTGGCTGGAAACCAGAAGGAGCTTATAAAAAAAACCAAAAAATTAAACCAAATAAAGAATAGATGGATACAAATAATAAAAAAAAAAAAAAAAAAAAAAAAAACAAGCTTATAAAAAGACAATCCCAGAGTACTTTTCTGGGCCTTTTTTTTTGTGAAACTTGATATGGCCAACTGTCTGCTTTCTTCATTCTGCCTGAGACCGTTTTAGCCTTATCTGCTGTCCGCATGCTCAAATAAACCAGCATGCCAATGTCCCTAAGCCCTAACTGCACAGCCCTCTGCCCGGCAGACTCTCTTCATTGAGTGTCTGGAGACAGCTCACAGGCCATGCTGGAGCTGACATCAGAGCAGTGCCCTTGGTTCCTGGAGGGACAGCACCATATATACCCAGCTTTTCACCCCATGAAGCTGGACGTGTAGCCCACCCATCCCACCTGACCTTCTCCAAGGTTACCCCTCCATCTCTGAGGCTATTCTCAAGGTTCAGCCTCTGTTAATTTCTCATTTAACAACAAACATGTGTCCTGGGTACCCGGGTGGTAACAGGAATGGACACAAGTAAGAGAAATCTCTGACTCAGGGAGGGAGCATAGCCTCCAGTCTGGGGAAACACACACACAAGACACTCTGTAGTTGTGCTTATATATGGGGGTGGGGTGGGGGAGGGAGGGAGATAACAGGGAGAGAGGGAAAGAGAGATGGAGAAACAGACAGAGACAGACAGAGACAGACAGAAAGACAGACACAGAGTCAGACCCAGAGAATGACTAACAGATGCTATGGCAAGGGGAGGCAGGAGAGGAGAGTGGAGTGGGGGAGGAGCACTCTGTCATTCTAAGTGAGGAGTTCTAAGCAGATCTTACAGAGGTGATGGTTGAGCCAGGAGACAGGAAGAAGCCATGCTCAAGGGTGGAAAGTACGCTGGAAGTCGTCCACCCAAGGCCGAGGAGGGTGGCTGATGAGGCCAGAATTAAAGGGGCAAGGGAGGTAGCTGCCAGGGTATGGGCTCTGCCTCTGAATGAGGTCACCTCCACAGCAGCATGACTATCACACCAGCTTGTTCTCCTACACTCTGTGGCTGCCAGAAGTCTCTACCTCCTCACCCCTCCTCCATTGTGCTGGAACCCAGACTCCCCAGCACGGTGCAGTCTGAAGGACCCATTTTAGTGCTACACTCACACGCCACTGAGCTGAGACTGGAAACCCCCAAGTTGCTGAGCACCCCAGGCTGCCTGGGTGGGTCTAACTGCTAATGAGCAGTTTCTCATTGGCTGCCACCTGACTCCTGCACAACCTGTGGTCTCTTTTTCAGAGTGGCTTCCCTTCTTATCCCCTCACTACCTGTGATGGTCTAAATGAAAATAGCCCCCACAGCCCATAGGGAGTGGCACAATTGGGAGGTTTGGCCTTGTTGGAGTAGGTGTGGCTTGCTGGAGGAAATGTGTCACTGAGGAGTGGGCTTTAGGACTTCAGAAGTTCGAGCCAGGGGCTGGAGAGGTGACTCAGTGGTTAAGAGTACTGACTGCTCTTCCAAAGGTCGTGAATTCAAATCCCAGCAACCACATGGTGGCTTACAACCATCTGTAATGAGATCTGATGCCCTCTACCAGTATGTCTGAAGACAGCTACAGTATATTTAGATATAATAATAAATAAATCTTAAAAATCAAAAAGAAGAAGAAGATGACATTGATGTTCAAGCCAGGCCTAGTGACTTGCTCTCTCCATGCAAGAGGAAGGAGACTGCAGCCTAGGAACTGAAGCATGTGACAGCCCACAAAGCCCCACAGCCACGCTGGCCCCATGTAGCACAGAAGCCCAGTGGCCCACGATTCCTCAGACTGTTCAAAGACGGCTAGCAGGCAAGGGCAGAGCAGTACCAGCTGTAAACACAACACCAGGCTGTCCCCGGTGGAGGAGGACAATGGCTCCTCTGAACTGCCCTCCCTTGCTCTCCATCCATGGGGTTAAAGTACAGTATAACCCGGCTCTATACCAGCTGGAATGGCTTTTACACTAGACTTCCCTTGCCTGTTTTGACATCCTTCCTATATGTCCCCACACCTCTACAGTGAGAGGTAGGTATTCAGTTCCCTAGACAACCAAAGAGTCACCTCGGTGTTTCACATATGGGACGGGGCAGGGCTGGGGGCTGCTGTGCAGAAGAAAGAACTTCTAAAGAGGTCTTGAAGATACTGTGGAAGTGGGGTGAGCACGAAGAAGGACAGTAGGGGAGACACAGCTAACACAAAGCCATGAAGGAGGGGGTGCTGAGAGAAGTAGGGTGCTGGGGAGCAGAGACTCAGCAGGGGAAAGTCTGAATGCCAGGCTGGAGAGTGAGGGTTCCAGGGTGCTCATGGTCCCCTAACAGGAGACACTAAGGTACACACACATCTTGTTTACTCCATGTAGCAAGGAAAACATGGTCCCCAGGCTGGCAGCAATGTAGTTTCCAGCATTAACAGAGAACACACAAAACCTCACATTCTTTCTACCTAAAATGCTTCACTAACTACTCCCCAAACCCCAGGGGGTCTGGGACATCAAGAGTTATCTGAGACCCTCCCCCCCCAGCTTCACGTCCTTAGAGAACAGCTCTGGCTGCAGGCAAGCAATCCACGGGGCCACAGGGCTGGTCCTGCGTAGGTAGGCTGGCACCCCAGGAGCACTCCATCAAAACAACATCTCCCCTGCTGGGCACTTCCCTATGCCTCACGGTCTCATTCAGTAAACGCTGCACTGGATGGATGCTACGTGCCCCCCCCCAGACACACGGGCTACGGCCAAGGCATCACTTATTGCTAACCGCTTCTAATTTCCATGCACGCAATTTCCATCCTCTGCCCAATTATTTTTCATCCTAAGGGCTTTCAACTAAGACAGTGCTGCCTGTAATGTGTGAAAAATTAAATGGCTGAACATTATCTTACACTCACAGGCCTCGGCAGCTGCGAGCACGCCCTCTCGGGCATCATCCACCCCTCGCGACTCACCCCCCCCCCACACACACCGCCTAGTAAGCTTTCATTTCCATTTCAGAGGTGGGGGGGCTGAGCTCTCATGGAGACCAAGGGATGGATCGATGAGCCTGGTGCCTCCACGGAACACCTCTACCGGGAGGGGGATTGGAGGGGTTGGGGGGGGTGCGGAAAACCTAGTGCTCACTCTTTGTCTTCTTTCTTACTTGAAACATCAGAATGAGAGGCTGCGGCTCAGGCTGAATGGGGCTCGGGCCTCTGCATTTTCTGAGTTGCCTGAAATCCTCTCCTCTGCTCTGGGCCTGTCTTGGGCTCTCTTCTCCCAATCCAGACACTCTCTCCCGGAGGGAGAAGGGAGGCCAAGTGAAATTTAAAAGACATACGAAACTTATGACTAGGAAGCTCGGAAAGTTACAGGGCTCATAAGGCTCCGTCCGAGATTTTAACAGCAGGAAATAACCACTAAGGGGGTGGGGGTGGGGGGTCAGAGAAAGTGTGACTAGGCCGAGCCACCCGCAAGCTGTGTGGGAGGCCTTCTGTGTGATCACCCGCGCTGGGGTGGGCTTTTCAGTGAGGCAGTGGCCTCCAAGTCACCCGTGCTCCTTTAGGCAATCCCAATAAAATCTCTGGCTTACAAAGCTGGGTTTGGGGCGGAGTCATTTTTCTGATCTGTCATCAGTGCCCTATCTGGGTTGAGTAGATGTCTGTGTCTCCCAAGGGAGTCACACAACAGCATGCAATGCAAGACGGTGAACACTTTGAACAGTTGGTGCCCACCAAAGCGTAGCTCGCACCCTCCCTCCCATAGTGCTCTGCTGCAGGGAACACAGCAGAAGGAATGAAGACAAGACTCATAAAAAAAAAAATTAAAAAAAGGTGCAGTTTACCTGCTAGCCACTAGAGTGCAGTCGATTTCTGGCCGCTTTGTTTTGGGAATGGCATACAGTGGGTACCTGTCCCCATGGCGAATGAACACGTGAACGGAGACCAGCTTATAATGATGCGGGGCATGACCTGTGAGAGAGACACATCTTCCAGTTACCATATAACAAGCAAATGTTTTTAACAAGGGTGGCTATGCCCAGGCTTGGGGGCTGAGGAGGTAGAACCCAGGGCAACCCAGAAATGGCAGAGCTGCTACTCAGGGCCTTGACCTGTAGGGAAGGCCACTGTGCTGGTGGGTGATGCTGAAGAACCCCACAAGCTCAGACAGAGGTTCATGGGAGGGACTGACATGCCCCAAAGCCCCCAAAGCCATCAGCCGAAGGTGAGTGAGATGTGCACGTGGTGACTAATGTCTCATGTGCACAGACTGGGGGAGACTCACAAAAATCCTAGCAACAGACTTCTGCTTTAAGTCCTTCAGGAAATACAGCAGGACGCAAATGCCCGCATCCCACACCACTCTATGATACACTTTGAGGAAAGTCAAACTTGATGGGGGATAATATTTTCACACACCTTTATAGCAAGACTCGTAGGCCCTGTGCACATGCTAAGCATACGGTGGATTTGCCCTGAGAAGCCGAGTTGCCAAAGGGATGGGCCAGCCTCAAGCCCTTGTCTGCCTTACCCACATCTCACCAGACACCAGCTACCTCCACTACTCAGAACAGTGTGCTAAGACCAGGAGCCCATCCTCAGGCACAGCGCAGCAGTGGCTGCAGGATTTGAGTGCAGGCCAGCCAGCTTCTTATCACTGTTTGATGCTGCTTAGAGAACGTTGTCCCCAGGATGTCTACTTGGGTCCTGAGGCCCAAGCTACCCAGACAGCAACAGGTCATACACTGGGTCTACCTTCCATGCTGTGCTCAGCTACACTCGGAATGTTGCAGTACAGAAGAGCTTCATAAACCGGGTCTACCGTGGGCGGCTCGGTCGCTGGGTCAGGCATGATCCTCTTCCGACTCTTGCTGCTTCCCCCATTCTCTGTGGTGGACACTGGGATCAAGTGGACTGCAAAGCAAGCAGAGTGAATAAAGAAGATTGCTACATCAGCTGCTGTGGCTGCGGACGGCTGAATGTCACAGGGGCGTTCTCTCCTTCAGTTAGGGTGGCTCTTAGCGGAACTAGAAGTCAGTCTGGGCCTAACAGTGACAGACCCCCCTCAGCGCGGGCCAGGAGAGCTTACTCCTCACTCTCGAGTTACTGGAACTAACTGTGCATGAGGACACAGCCCCTCTTCTCAATAAGCTTTTAGCTTCCATAACTAAATGGGGCGCGGGGGGGGGGAATCACTGTCTACTGGCGCCTGTTAAGTGCCAAATGGAGTGTGTGTCACACCTCAATTAATACCCTCTGACCACATTCTGTGCTCCCTAGAGCCCTATATCAGGAGGAATCTGCTCACTGGTCCTCACGAGATTGCTTCACAGAGGAGAGCCTGAGACTAAGGTCCACATGTGCGGTGAATGGACCCCTGACAGACTCCTACTCATCTGCCTGGGCTGGCTCTCCCCAGTCGCCTGTGGGTGTCGAGTGTCATGCAACATCTAATGACTTGTCTATTTGGCATCCATCTTTCTATCAGTGAGCCCAGGGCCCCGTGGGAGACTGGCTAAGCTATCAGTGACAGTATTCACCTTGGCAGGGTGGACACGTGACCAGAATCAGTGAAGGCAGTGACAGGGCAACTGAAATGCTTTTTCCTTGTGACTGAGAGGGCCTCTCCCTGTTCGGGTTGGGGCTGTGCAGCCATCTGTCTGTCTGTCCACAGACAGCCTATCTCAGTAGTCCCCGGTCCTTCCATGACTGGGAAGTGGTCTTGCAGCTTCACAGAGTATCTAGAGACCCCCCACACGGTAGCAGTCACATTTGTAGCATTGACTGGGGTAAGATGTGCTTGCAAACAAGTGAGCCCACAAATCTGGTTAACTTTCTTTTTTTTTTTTTTTTTAAGATTTTTTTTTTTTTTTTTTTTTTATTTATTTATTTTTAAGTACACTGTAGCTATCTTCAGACACTCCAGAAGAGGGAGTCAGATCTTGTTACAGATGGTTGTGAGCCACCATGTGGTTGCTGGGATTTGAACTCTGGACCTTTGGAAGAGCAGTCGGGTGCTCTTACCTACTGAGCCATCTCACCAGCCCTCTGGTTAACTTTCTAAAGGCTTACCAACCACATAACAAAAATATATTCACAAATAGTATGTTTATACACATACCCAAACAATAGCTGAAACAGAAACTAATCACTAGTCTACATCAGATTAGGCTCCCTGATTTCTTCTACATAAGTATCTGAAAGATTCCCTTGTCAAACAGATGTTATAAAAAAAAAAAAAACAAAAAAAACAAAAAAACAATGAAAGACAATGAATACACTAAGAGAAAAACATTTGCAACATACAGAACAGACAAGTGACTGACACCCCAAGGACAGAAGAACACTACAACTGAAGATTCAGTACGGGATACAAACAGGCTAAGTGCAAATACCAGCACAACAAAACATGAACGAATGCACAAGTTAGTAACTACAGAAAGGCAAGAGAAAATTACCAACAAGATATATGCCCCCAGACTGAAAGAGCACACTTGAACAGTACCACCACAGGCCCACAGTGAAGTGGCACTATTAGGAGGTGTGGCCTTGTTGAAGTAGGTGTGTCACTGGGGGGGGCTGGGCTTTGAGGTTTCAGATGCTCAAGCCAGGGCCAGTGTCTCTCTCTCTCTTCTGCCTTTCGGATGTAGAACTCTCAGGTACCTCTCCAGCACCATGTCTGCCTGCAGTCATGACCACCATGATGATAATGGACTAAACCTCCGAAATTGTTTTGTTCTTGGTTTTTTTTTTTGGTTTGGTTTTTTGTTGTTGTTTGTTGTTTGTTGTTTGTTTTTTGTTTTTTTGTTTTTGGTTTTTCGAGACAGGGTTTTTCTATGTAGCCCTGGCTGTCCTGGAACTCACTTTGTAGACCAGGCTGACCTCAAACTCAGAAATCTGCCTGCCTCTGCCTCCCGAGTACTGGGATTAAAGGTGTGCACCACCACGCCCTGCTAACCTCTGAAATTGTAAGCCAGCCCCAGTTAATGGTGTCTCTTCACGGCAATAGAAACCCTAACTAAGACATGGGTTTCTGTTTGTTTGTTTTTTGGCTCACAGTTTGAAGGATCAGCCCATCATGGAGGACATGGCAGCAGGAGGGAGCTGGTCACATTCCATCCAGTGACAGAAAGCAGAGAGTGTCATATGTGCTCACCTAGCTTTGTCCTCTTATTTGATGCAGACCTCAGCCCACAGAGCACTACTACTCACATGTAGGGTGGGGTTTCCCACCTCAGTTAATCTAACCTTGACATCACTCCCATATATTCCCAAAGATGTTTCCATGGTGATTCTAAATTCCAGCAAACTGACACCAAAGATTAAACCTTCCAACTCTACTGGTTGTCAACTTGATTTCCAAACACATCACCTGTAAGCCCAAACCTCTCTCTCCTTATTCTCAAAGACTCATTGCCATCTCACAATGCAAAATACATTCAGTTCAACTTCAAAAGTCTCCATAATTTTTAATAGTTCCAACACTGTTTGAAAACCCAAGTGTCACCTGGGACTCGGAGTAATCGTTTAACTGAACTCAAACAAGAAATAAGTTACATGTTACAATATACAATGGCATAGAATACAATTCCAAAAGGGAAGAACTGGGATACAGCAAGGAATGAGCAGGCCAAAACAAGACTGAACTCGAACAAGACAACTGTACTGGCTGGTTTTGTGTGTCAACTTGACACAAGCTGGAGTTATCACAGAGAAAGGAGCTTCAGTTGGGGAAGTGCTTCTATGAGATCCAGCTGTGGGGCATTTTTCTCAGTGATCAAGGGGGAAAGGCCCCTTGTGGGTGGGACCATCTCTGGGCTGGTAGTCTTGGGTTCTACAAGAGAGCAGGCTGAGCAAGCCAGAGCCAGCAAGCCAGTAAGGAACATCCCTTCATAGCCTCTGCATCAGCTCCTGATTTCTGACCTGCTTGAGTTCCAGTCCTAACTTCCTTTGGTGATAAACAGCAATGTGGAAAATGTAAGCTGAATAAACCCTTTCCTTCCCAACTTTCTTCTTGGTCATGATGTTTGTGCAGGAATAGAAACCCTGACTAAGACAACTGTAAATGCTGCAGCTCTATATCCAGCATTTGGAGTTCTGGATGGAATTGTCTGGACTCCAAAGCTCTTCAGAGGCTACCCCTCTGGCCCCACACACTGCAGCATCCCTCAGGTAACATCCTATGGCTCTTACACCTCCTGGGAACTCCACTACAAGTTCGGCCTTACCTTCATGTTTCCTACAATGGCTTTCCCAGGCTTCCCTGAAGGGATTTCAAACAGCACCACATACTTGGTGCAAGACTCCATGTCCCCCTCAATCCCACATCTTTTGTGCTCACAAAAAAACCAGTTCTATATCGGTGATACTGACAAGTTCCACTGCCTGCTGAGGATGGAGCCTGACCCTTTGAACTGCAACTGCATCAGCTTCTGTTCACCCCAGGGAAACATTTCCCTAGGCAGTTGCTTAGAGAAGCAGGGTACCCCCACCCCACCTCCCTGCATCTTCTCAGTGTAAGTTTTCTCCTTTGAATTTGCCTTTGCACAAGAAGGAGTCTATGCTGTAGAAGGACTGGCCCTCAGGACGCCTTCCCTTCTGTTCCTGCACAGCAAGGGGTTGTTCTTTCCTGGTGATGGCCCTTAACAATTATAGCTGCTTCTTGCTTCCTTCCCTCCCGACCAAAGGTGGCAGGTTTTCCAGCTCTTCTCTCCCTTCTGCTCATTGCTCATCCCTTCTCACTGTAGACCTGGGTAGAAGCCATGAACAGTAACCATGACATAGCTTGAGTGGTACCCCATCTTGAGACTTCCTCTGTCAAACAAGGCAGTCCCTTGCCTTCAAATTCAACTCTACCGTAGTTCTCAGGACACAGGCAGAATGCAGCCAGACTCTCTACCTGAATAAAGCATGACTATGACCCTGACCCAGTTCCTCGTGGAGTCTTTGTTTCCCTCTGAGGCCTCCTGAGCCAGGCCACCACTCTCAGCATCTCTCAGCACTCTGTATTCCAAGTTCTCATCAGAATAGGCGAGGACTTCTCTATACAAAAGCAGTTCCAAAGGCCACAGGGTCAGATTTATCCCAGCGAAGGCCCCGTTTTTCAGTGCCGATTTTCTGTATTGGTTACATGTCTCATGATTAGGACACAATATCTGATGGAAGCAATTATGAAAGGCACAAGCTATTTTGGCTTACAGTTAAAGGAGAGACATTCCATCATGGCAGAGGAGGCATGGTGGCACGAGCAGGAGACCAGCAGGCCACACTGCATCCTCACTCAGGAGGCAGGGAGCAATACATTCTTGTACCTATCACCCTCTCTCCTTTCCCAGGATCCCAGACCGTGGAATTAAGTACTACCTACATTTTGGGTGGGTCTCTGTACCTCAAATAATCAAGTGTAGATAGCAGCCCCTCACAGATTCACCCTGAGATTTGATCTCTTGGTGATTATAAATCCTATCAAGTTGACAAGATCTGGGCGGTGGTGGCGCACGCCTTTAATCCCAGCACTCAGAAGGCAGAGGCAGGCGGATTTCCGAGTTCGAGGCCAACCTGGTCTACAAAGTGAGTTCCAGGGCAGCCAGGGCTATACAGAGAAACCCTGTCTCAAACAAAACAAAACAAAACAAAACAAAGCGATTCACCGTCACATGGGTAGTCAGACATTTGTTCCCTAGGTGAGAACCCAGCAACACACGTCAGATGCCCCACAATGCCACGGTACGGTCCATTTGGGAAACAGAAGGAACGCATGCCAACAAGTATTTTATTTGTTTCCCTACAAATACCTGAGTGAATTTAACATAAATATAGTTATAGTAGTCACATGTTACGTGCATTCTATATTGGAAAGAACAAACATTTATTGCCAGGTCTTAATAGACATGGACGTATTTGTAGGCTTTACTAAATAAAACAACAATAAAAAACTTTTGGAGTTGCCCGTTCCCCAGGTCTGACCTTGGCTGCAGCTGGAGAGCCTCTCTCTTCCCCACAGCTGGGAGATGTTAAGGGCCAACGCATAGCACAGCTCGGGTGCCTGGAGCTAATTTGCTGTGGGGGGGATGAGGCACAAAGCAGATGTCCTACGGTGGCACTGTGATGGCTCGCCCTCCTGGCTGGGTAGCGTCTGCAGGTCGTTACTGTGCTTTTTATACAGAGTCTATCAAATTCCGGTTCCCTGGCTGGCTTATAGCTCACTTCCTCTAGGCCAAGGCAGGGTGCAGTTAAGCAGACATTTGAGGGGTAAGAGAACAGAGTGTGTGGAGTCCTGGGTTATCTGAAAGCACTCGCTGTGAGGCCTGGTTTGGGATGGGTGGGTCAGTGGGACCTGGTGGCTGGTTCCAAGGAAGACCACAAATGAAAAATATCGCAATCAGAAGGAGAGCTTACATCTGGAAAGATCTCTGCTGCCTCCTCTGTCACTGAGGCTCCTTAGTCTTGTTCATTATTGCTGAGGTGAACATCCAGACAGGGTTTCCACGCTCAAGGGCTCTCTGGGGAGTCCTTTAGATCCCAGGCACTCCCAGAGGCTCTCAGGCTGTGTGTGTGTGAAGTCTCAGCTCTTCTTCATCCCGGTGGCACCCCCTGGCGGCATCTGTGCCACTCAGAGCGCACCCCCTAACATGCTTCCCTCAATGGCCCTGCTTGCTTGTAATTCAGCCCACCCAGTTCCTGTTGCAGGAATCTGCCAGGAGCTGCCTCCTCCAGGAAGGCCACTCTGAGTTTACAAGTCGTTTCTACCTCCCTCTCCCAGAAGTCTAACTTCAGCTGTGAGGCTCATACCGGAGTGCATGTAAGCAGGGGTGCCCCGTGTGTTATTACATCACCCCAAACGCCTAGAAGGTCACGATCATGCCTCTTTCATGTTTATGTACCCTAATGGCTGGCAGAGGACAGCCCTTCCCCAAAAAAAATGCTTGCTGATGAAGGTCTGCTCTGAGTCACACTCTGGTCTGCAGCCCGTGCATCACTGAATCCTCTGGAGAATTTCAGTTACCCAAGCAGCCTAGAGAGGGGATGGCTGGAGTCAGGCTTTCTGGGTTCTAAGAGGTTGGTGTGTAGCTCCCTGTTGTGGTCAGCAACCTAGTTCAGGCCTTGCCTCAGAACTCTGAAAGAACTGGCCCAACTGACCATAAGGGACGAATGACACCCAGGGAGCCCTATGAGGGGCTGGCAGAGGCGGGGCCTGGAGGAGCAGCTGGAGGATGTTTTGATCCTGGCATTATGCCACTTGCCACATGAGCTCTTAGGGACTGGCTCTTCTGGAGTAGGAAGTGAGTACAGGGACAGGCTCAGAGGCTGGGAAATATCTAGAGTCTGCGTTTGACACACACTTACCCCATCAGCCCTTGCCCATATCTCCTGTAATTCGGCTGCAACCTTGCCCCCTCCCCAGGCCAATTAGAAACACTGCTGTTCCGAATCAGATGATGATGGCTCAGATGAAAAGAAGAAATGGACCGTGGGGGGTGGCATGTGGAGAGAGAGAGTGGGCAGACAGAAGGCTCATGAGTTCCTCTGTGTAGGTGGAAAAATGCCCAACTCTGGGTGTGTGCCCTGGGGCCACAGCGCCACTGTGCCCAGGGTGACATGTGTGGCACAGAAAGTTCTCACGGGCACTTTCTCTGTTGTGTGATCATTAAGCAGAAAGAAGATCTCCATCAGCCTCCATCCCATTTCATCCTGTCCACTCCCCTGTAATGCCTGAATGAAGATGCTGACAGAGTCTCAAAGAAATGACAGAGAGCATGCCCTTTAAGGCCTCCCTTTACAGCTCTGAGGTGGTTTGAATAAGAATGGCCCCCATAGGCTCACATATTTGAAGGCTTGGTCATTAGGGAGTGGCACTACTTGACAGGGATTAGGAGGTGTGGCCTTGCTGGGGGAAGTATGTCAGTGAGGATGGGCTTTGGGGTTTCAGAAGCTCAAGTCAGACCCCATGTCTCTCTCTCTTCCTGCTGCCTGCTGATCCAGATGGAGAACTCTCAGCTACCTCTCCAGCACCATGTCTGCCCATGTGCCACCATGCTTCCCACCATGATGACAATGCAGTAGACCTCTGAAACTGTTAAGCCAGCCCCCAATGAAATGTTTTCCCTTATAAGAGTTGCCTTGGTCATGGTGTCTCCTCACACACAGTAACAGAACACTGACCAGGTCAGTCCCCTACTCTCAGAAGCAAAGAGCAAACTTGTTGGAAGCAGGAGGATGACAAAAATGTTCCCTTCCCCAATTCCCTCTCTCCACCTGGCTTTATCAGCAGGCAGTGCTGACTAGACTCAACCGGCCCTAATCCTAGCAATCAGTCAGAAAGTGTACCATAAGGGGTAGTGGAGAGGAAGCCAAGGGGCTTCCTGAGAGCTGCAAGCCCTGGCCCTACCTCTTCAGGCTAAAGCCTATGCATCTGTCCAGCAGCCACTAATAAATAAGAAGAGTGGAAACCACTTAAACCTTGGGGGAAAGGGGGAGGTCCTTTGTCATGACACCTCCTGCACCCTCTGGTCACTGGTTTTGGGGTACAGGAAAGGCACCACGGAGACTGTGCTACGGAGGAAATGTGCCATGAACGGTCACTACCATCTTCAGGCAAATGCTAGCTAACTAACGAGAGCCTGGCCCAGCCGCCAGAGCTATGAACATCTGATGATTCTGTTCTGACTTTTCTTGATTCTCTTCCAAGTCCCACAGGATGGAAGAAGTGGCTCAGAGTCAGAGCCAGTCAAACTTCCCAGCATAGTCATGTGGCTGGCCCTCGGGCCTCGGGCCACGTCAGTTATTCCTACCAGCACCACTGCAGTAATGAATGGGTCAGCGGGGATGTTACAGCCAAGTATCTGAGGCCAGCTCAATATTTGGGAATCTCTGACTTGCACAGACACAGCCAGTGTCCTTCCTCCAGAGTGTCAAGCCAGTGGCTATAGTGCCAGCTCACCTCCTCATCTCAAGGTCCTGACCCAGGGCAGAAGACAAAATCTACCGATCCCTTGTTGTTATGGTTTGTATCCGAAATGTCCCCACACGCTCGCTCACGCTATGAGTACTTGTTCCCTGGCTGGTGGGAGGCTGTGGAACCTTTATATGGTAGGATCTTGCTGGAGAAAACAGAGCTCCAGGGACAGTCCTTTGAGATTACAGTCAACCTTTGAGTTCCTATCTAGCGCTCTGCTTCCCAATCTGCCACCGTGTGAACAGGGTCCCACGCCATCTCAGCCACAACCTCCCAGTGCCGAGCTTTCCCCGTTATGGTGAACCCAGATCTCTCTGAAACCAAGAGCTAAAATGAAACCTGCCCTGTCAGCTGTTTCTGTGTGGCATGGTGAGCACAGTGATGATGCAGAGGGAACTCACAGCCTGGCCCTCCTCTACCTGTTGGAGCCTTAGCCTCCTGTGTGAGCTTTCCACAGGTACCTTAGGATGACTTGGATGGAGCAAGGCAAAGGCAGGCGCTATTGCTTCCATGACAACACTCCCTTTCCTCCCGTAAGGAAACCCCATACCTGGGGACAGCAACGTGCCGGCTAGTGTTGTGTCAGCTTGACACACGTGAGTGTCATCTGAGAAGAGGGAGCCTCAACTGGCCTGCAGGTAAGCCTGTGGGACATGTCATGATTAACGACACGAGGAGGCCCTGCCCATTGTGGATGGCGCCACCCCTGGGCTGACGGGTCTGGGGTATACAAGAAAACAGGCTGAGTAAGTCGTGGGGAGAAAGCCAGAATTCCTCCATGGCTTCTGCCTGAGTTCCTGCTCCAGGTTCCTGCCCTGACTTCCCTTCCTGCTGGACTATAGCTGTAAGCTAAGATAAACCCTTTCCTGCCCAAGCTACTTTTGGTCATGGCGATTTATCACAGCAAGAGAAACCCTAACTAAGACAAGCAACCTAATGCTATACCAACACTATAGTCCAGTTGGGTCTCTATGCTGTTCCTCCATGCCCTGTTCTTGCCTGCCAACTAACCCAAGGAAGGGACCTGACTATGCAGGCTAACAAGGTCCCTTTCCAGAAAAGACAGGCTGCCCCCAAAGGAAAACAGTTTTGCAGTGAGGGTGGGGCAGCTTTCAAAGCTCTCCCTCCCAGCATTCTCTCAGCATATGTGATCTGTTTGCTTCTCTTCCTCTGTGCAAACACCTGTTAGACTAAAGTTCCATGCTGGAAACTACAGGTATCCATCCCAGGGACTGGAAACACGATCAGGATAAAGTGTCACTTCAACTTTGTCTCTGGGCTCAGTTGCCACACAAGTTATACTCTAAATGCAGTGGCTCTCATCTTCCTCTACAGTTCAATACAGGAACCTTCCATACAGTTCCTTATGTTGTGGTGACCCCAACCACAGAATTATTTTCATTGCTACTTCATAACTGTAATTTTTCTATTACTATTAAAATTAATTTGTGATTGACATAACATAAATACCTGGTATGCAGGACATCTGATATTGGCCTTCTGAGGACAGATGCTTGGACACACATCCCCCAAGAGGTCAGTTGAGAACCACTGCTCTAGTGACATTGCCAAGATCTGGCCTGCCATCTACATCTTACCGTCCTAGCTCCAGGGCCTGCTTTGTCCTCACTGGGACGTCAGCCTGGGCTGGTCACCTCCTCAGGGACCATATTCTGACTGGCGTTCCACTTAGTTCTGTCTGGTTCTGACTGCTGAGAGGCAGCCTGGGCTGGGGAGGGTTCAGCAAGCGAGGCGTGCGACCCGGTCCTGCTCGGGCAGGCACCTCTACCTTTCTAACCTCCATCTGTAAAGCGAAGTGGACCATACCTACCTTAGGGTGGCTGCGGTGGATGCGGGGTCACCTGGGTACAGAAGATGCTAAAGGATCAAGACACGGCATTTCCACATCTACCTTCCAAAGTTTTTTTCCTGTTCCGTATACGTTCTTTTAAAAGTTTATTTTGTATTTATATATAAGCGCATGCGCCTGCGTGAGTAAATGTACCCCACAGGCATGCAGGTGCCCGTGGAGGCCAGGAGGTGTCGGGTCCCCTGGGGCTGGGACCTCCAGGTGGTTGTGAGCCCACTCCATGTGGGTGAACCTGGGTCCGCTGCAAGAACAGAGGAGAGTGCTCTTCATCACAGAGCTATCTCTCCAGACACACCCACCCCCTGCCTTATAATCTCTTCAATGTGTGACCAGGAGGGGACACAGAGTGCTGCTGTCCACACCCCCAAGAAGCACAGCGAGCCTGTCTCCCTGCCCCTTAGCCACCTCGGCAGCAGCAGCCACAGCAGCAGCAGCCGCAGCAGACATTCGGCTCCCCCGAGTCAGCATCTTTTCTGAGCACAGGGTACCACCTCCATCCTGCCTCCACTTTGCTCTAGGTTCTCTCCATCACCTAAAGGACTCTGGAGTTCTCTCTCTTTCATCCATCTGCCAAGGAATAATAGTGATTTCCTCTAACAGCCAGTTCCCACAATTCCCTCAGCTCTCCTCAGACCATGAAATTATCTTAAATGCTCACCCTCCTGTCTCCATGCTATGCTGGATCAAAAAAAAAAAAAAAAAAAAAAAAATGCCTGCTGTAATTGCCCATGAAAACCAGAACCACAAGAAAAAGCCTGCAGTTCTATTATCTGCCTTTGGTCACTTGTGTTAATGGCTGGGCTGGGTCTTGTTTTATAGGAGAGGTGGGGAAAGGCAAAACCACACCTGAAGACTCAGTTGCTTGGATTTACACAGAGAAGCCTGATCAAACGGTCGAAACTCACGTCTCCTTGTGAACTTATTGAGCCACAATATACGGCCTTTCATGTTTTCCTCTTTTTAATGTTGCCTCACCATGAGCCACCTGGTGTAGCAAGTCCCTGAGGATCTCCACTGAGCTGGCTGCCTGCATGAGCCGGGGGATCACGGCAGAGCATGGCCGGAAGGGCAGGTCCTATCAGGCTGGAAGCCATTACAAGCTAGGTGTCTATTTATTTACATCCCAAATGCTGCCTCCCCTCAAGAGTTCTCCCCTCCCCTTGCCTCTGAGAAGGCAGCCTCCCAACCCCCTACCCGGGTACATCAAGTCTGTACAGGACTAGGTACATCCTCCCCCACTGAGGCCAGACATGGCAGCCCTTTGGTACATATGTGCTGGGTGGAGGGTCTCAGACCAGCCCCTATATGCTTGTTGGTGGGTGGTTCGGTATATATGAAGCGCAAATGAACTTCACGTTCAGATTTGGGTCCAATCTTCAAGACATTCATTCTATTATGTATATGTAAATATTCTGCAGCCCCAAATGAGAAATACTCTGCTCCTAAGCATTTCAATTAAGAATGGTAAGAACTGTGTATAGTACATCAGACCCTTAGCTTGCTTTTAAGTTTTGCGTGCGCGCGCGTGTGTGTGTGTGTGTGTGTGTGTGTGTGTGTGTGTGTGTATGCGCGCGCGCGTGCGCGCGCACTCGCGTATTCATGCCAAGGTGTATATAGAGATGTGAAATGATCGCCCGTGCGAGTTGGTTGTCTTCTTCCGCCGTGTGGGTTCTGAGAATCAAACTCAGGCTGTCCTGGTGGCACCTTTATCTACCGAGCCACTCTGCCAGCTGGGACTCCGTGCTCTCTAAAGGAGTCTGTCCCTAAACCTTGCCCATGGAAACACACAAAGGTTTTCCAAACACACCAGTTCACACACTGGATATATTTCATGCCTTCTTTTAAAAAAAAAAAAAATGTATACAAGACCAAAAGCAGAGGCCAGTGTGATCCCCTGCCTGGGCGCAGGCTCTAGACTGTTCTGTAGCCAGGGAGCTTATGCTCAGCTGCCTTTATCCAAACATGTGCTTAGCAAGGTCATGGATGCCATGCACAGCAGGCCTCCAGGGGCCGCCATGCAACTGAAGCTGCATGTACCAACAGCCAGCTAGAAAGAGCACAGGAGGCTCAGGAAGTCTACGCAGCAACCAAGGGCAAAGCCACTGCTTCCTTCTCCCCCCCCCCCCTTGCTGTGCAGAGGCAGCTTAATTCTCAGGGTTCCACCACATGCTGTCATTCTCTCTCCCAGCAGACAGGGAATCTCTACAGGGCAGGGACAGAGTATGGCGTCTGGAGACGACAGGAAGAATGCTGGTTCTGCTCATAAAAAGGTACCAACAGAACCGCACCATACACACACACCACCCTATGCACACAGCTGATGTAGCGGCCCTCCTGATCCCTTCCGGAAGGGTACCTCTCCCCTCGGCTTCTGCACAGCTCCTAAGTTCCCTACCCAGATGCTCTGCCTCCATCTTCTCTCCACCGTCTCCCCAGGATCTCAACTTTGCCTCCTTTCTTTTTCCAGGGCAAAGCACTGCTGCAGCGGAGACGGATCAGGATGAGACTGCGTCTCCTGTGCCAGGGCCAATGATTCTTCAGACAAGAGCTGAAAGTTTATTTGTGTGAAACTGGTAAATAATTTTTTAAAACCTGAAAACATTGGCTGAGCCAAACCAAACAAGTTCACAGTGTCTACACGATCCAAGTCCTCCCCAGCCCAGGCTGCGCGGTGGTGAGCACAGCCACAAACGGTGGCTGCAGACCTGGGCTTTCTACCAAGACCCACTTTGGGCAGGGCACTGCACCCAGCCAGCCCTCAGATGCCTCCAGCCACCCCTGTGCACCTTGCTGGCTCCCCAGCCCTCCTCTCCTTCCTCAGCTCTGTCTGCTATGTGTCTTGTCCTGAGCCCTCTTCCTCTCCTCACCTACGATCTGGACATTTCACTTCCCTCAGCTCTCGTCTTCCTCCCCCACCCCCCAGCAGAGCACGGCAGGAGCCCTCTGTGTAAATATACAAATACACACAGCACCTAGTGACTATTCAAGCCAGACCCAGTCTGTGCTGAGCTGCATCGCCCAGTGTCACCTCCCACCAGTTCACACTACATGAGCCACAGCCGGGTGCTGCCTCTTAACACGGATTTCTGGGCTCTGCTCCCACCAAGAGTCAGATTCTGTAGGCAGGACCACGAGCATTTTTGTCCGCTTGTTTAGGAATGTGCATTTTAAACAAGACCCAAGGCAAGGAGGATCTAAGCATTCAGACGTCCACATTCTGGAATACAGAACTGGGGCCGTGCACTCTCCAATATGCCAGCTGTTCCCCGACTCCCTAGACTGGACAGGATTCTTGTCCTCTATCCTGCCACACCACCCTGCCACACAGACATGATCTTAATTATCACATGTCAGGATGACTCTGTGTCAGGCACTGTACCACATGATGGAATCCTTTACCAACTCAAGGTTCCCTCTTTTCTGAGAGGAAACTGAGGCACGGAGAAGGCAAACCGCTTCTCTAAGCTCAGAAATCTGGTCAGCGGCAGGGCAGGGGTTTGGTTTGCAGTCAGGGTCCTCGCTCTGTCCCCTCTACCATGCCCCACCCCTTGCCTGGCCAGCACTCCATGGGTCAGTGAGCTGCCTGTGCTTCCAGGAGGTCTGAGCCCTGTGACAACTCAAGAATGTTAGCTGAAGAACAAGCTCATATGAGCTGCACTGCATCAATAAGAAAAGAGAAAAATTAGTAAACTTGAGAATTCAAGAGTGTGAAGACACAAAATGTGATTGGGCCCAATGACTGTCCTGACACTATACTCCTTAGAGAGTGACCTTCAGGGTGTGCCAACTCCTGTGGGGAGAATACACGACCCAGGCCACCTTGACATAGCACTGAGTCCTCGGAAGCTCCATGCCATGCCCAGTGCAAATGTGTGTCTGTCCATTCAGGTTATACACAACGGGCCGACGCCGCAGATGCCTAAGACAATGCTGGCTTTCACTGCTGTAGGTAGAGGATGCCTCCCAGGGCTGAGTGCCCTAAGCACCATAGAGGTTGACTGTCAGCCAATGCACTCTGATTAAAAGGGCTAGGGTTAGCGTTAATCAAAGTTAGGGCTAATGTTAGGGTTAAGTTTTCTTTCATCAAACAGCTGAAGTAACAGAAACCCTGACCACCTTCTGGGATGCCAGAATACCATGATCATGTACTCTGACAGGACTCTGGTTAGCTTACAGACATATGGTCAGTATGCTTCTGTGGGCCAAGGGTTTTCCCAAAAACTCTCAACCACCCTTGAAAGACAATAATTATCAGCTCTGTCTTACAGAAGAAACATCAGCTTCCACGAGCCAAGGGGCTTTCCCAAAAGTCTAAATTCTCTACCAATTCTGCAAAGCAGCAGTAGGTAACGAAGAGGCTTCCACGAACCAAGGCTTTTCCGGAAGTGTCTCCTCTCACACCAGCCTTGCAAAATTACCATGATTAACTGTCTTGCAGAGGACCCAGCTGCTGGATGAGGAAGCTAACATTCAAAGAAAGCAAGGCTGCCACTTCAGAGCCTTGTGTGCCTGTCACACGACCATTTGGGGAGTGCCAGTGAAAACACGGAGAAACAGGCACAAAACACACAGCGAAGGGATGCTGCTGAGGAAGAACGGGCGATTATAAGCACGCAGAAAAAGCAGAAATGAATGACTCAGAGGTCCTCATACCCTAATTATCTTCCACTGCGTAACAAAGGATCCTTGAATTTGAGAAGTCATTTTCCCACTGTACATACTAAGGAACTGAAAATATTTTTTAAAAAAGAAAAACAAACAAAACCCAAGTAACTTTAGTAAGGACCTTCAGCACATGGAGGCCATTAGCATCATAGAAGACGGACATGGGCGGAGAAGCTACCGACAGACAGCACGTGATCCCCTTCCCCACTGCCTCTGCCTCCACAGCACTGAGCACACCACATACCGACCAGTGCATGTGGCCTGACGACTCACGTTCTTTGCCCACAGGAAGACAAGCTTGTCTTAATAATCCCATTCCTCAATCCTAACCTGCGTCAAAACATTTCCATTTCCAAAACATCAACAAGAAAATTTACCAGCAAGATATAATGAGATACGCGATAATTTTGAAGAATGAAAACCATACTTTTTACATAAAGCACACACAAAAAGTTATAGTTGATAACCTCAACTATATTGTTTCAAATAATAATATCGTCAACATGGTATTCAAAAGATTTGTCCAAAAGAGCAATAAAGAAAAAGCCTGCTTATTTCAGGGTAAGAACAAAAGCAGGAGTCGGTCCTTGTTTTGTGAACCCATGAAGTTTCTCACACTATAATAACAAGCAAGCAAATGAGTAAAGCAACTGAGTGCCAGTTCTACAGAAGCAGGCAGGTGTCAAAGCTGCAGTTTACCCAGAAGGAGAAAGGCCGCACGGATGTCCATTCCTTAAGCTTTCTCAACTGCAAGGTACTCCAGAGTGAAGAGCTCGGGTCTAGCCAGGCCAATTTATCCTGCAAAATTTTCCTTAAAAAAAAAAAAGTGTGGCTGAAAAGCAGCCCTCTTAACACAGACGAACATTCAGAAGCGTCGCCCAAGCAAGACACACAGGGCCATTCAGTCCACACAGGCCAGCTCATGCGAGATGTCTGGGGAACACCAGTCAGCCACATTCGCCTCTCGCAACCCGCCCGGGGCTCAGGATAAATCTCAAGCTGACTGCGGGTCCCACCTCCTTCACCGAATGATGGAAAATTTCCAGTGAAAAACTACAAACAATGAAACCACTGAAAGCCAAAAGCCACTTTTTTTTTTGGAAGGAATTCTATTTTTGCAGGTCGTTAGCCATCTGGAGTATTTTTGCACGTCTCTGGTCACCTTCTCTTGACCACCTCCAATATTGGAAAGATGAAATAAGTATTTTTAAGCTTCTTCATGGTTAGAATGGCTTGTTACGTGCACAGAGGTGAGCCTAACCATATACCTTGGAGGTAAATCAGGCAAGCCTACTCAAAGCTTCCTTTCTTCAAACCACCCACTCCTGAGGGCAACTCTCCCCACATTCTTGTGCACGCACCACGTCCCACTGACTGAGCCACCTGCTCCTCTTTCTGCCCCTCCAAGTGAAACAGAAATGGCACCTCCCCACAGAGCTCCTGGGGGTGACAAACGCTTGTCTCCCACCCACCAGGGTGAGGTGGTAAAACAGAGAAGCCATGCGACAGTGAGCACATAGTTCTCAGTATTTTATCAGCACCTCCTCAGTTTCAGTACACGGAAACCAAAGGAAAGGAAGATGTTTTCAGAGTGGACATACACTCACTCATTCATTTATTCATTCATTCATTCATTCAGAGACGTCCACTCTGTACTGGGTATGTGGGGTCCCGAGATTCACAGGACAACAGTACAGGGAGGCTTCATGAGCAGCCAAAGGGAGCTGGCTCAGGAACTCCTGATGTCCACCTCAGAAGCATCAACCCTTGGGAGCAATGGGAGATGTCTGGAGGAGGCGAGGCAAAGGCTGAAAGGATGGAAAGAAGACAGGGGAAGAGCCGGCCAGGGCAGGGTGGTAGGGCTGAGCACAGGGCAAGACTGGTTCTTTGGAGAAGGCCAAGCAGAGGGTGGGACACGGGTGACAGTGGGCCACCCCTGGAGGGCTGCAATCAGTGAGATACTGGAGCAGGATTTGAGTTCCAGGATAGCCTTTCTCATGGCAAGTGTGGGGAGCATAGATATTGGGGTACAGCATGCACATAAGGGCCCAGTGAAAAATGGGGGATGGTAACACAAAATGGCCACCCGGTCCTCAAGGAACCAAATGCCTCTGCTCAGGATGGGAAAGCAAGAAGGATCCCCTGTACCTTGCGATGGATGGCAAAGAAAACTGCAGTAATACGCAAGCAGCTTGGGAGTACATGTAAGAGTTCAAGGAGTGCATCCCAAGGCTGGCGTGAGTGTGGTGCACACGCCCAGGAGGTGAAGAAGGAGGGGCATTATCTTGAGACTAGACTGGGCTACAGAGGGAGACCTGGATTCAAAGAAAGGAAAGATGCCAGTTTAGGCCTCCTGCTTGTAACTTTCACCATGGGCACCAATGATGAAAAAGCCCCAGGGTTTCCTCACTGCTCACACACCCAGGCCCTCCGTTTACCAGTGAAGCCACCTACCCTGCTGTGCCCCTCAAGCCCCCTCTATACTTACAGAACTGCAGGCTGAGGCTCAGGAAAGCCAACAGCCCAGCCAGGGCCAGCAGCACCAAGAAGCGATTACGGTGAACCATTGTTGTGTGTCCTACGTTCTCTTCATGGTTTCACCTCCAATGGGGAACCCGTCCTGTGGAGGAAACAAATGCAAGGAACACGTGTTCAAGGAGAAAGTCAAGTGTGTCACCTGGGAGTAATCCAGGTAGCCCAACCGCTGGCAGGGACAGTTGCACCCCAGCGGGAGAACAAACACTTGCTCTCTAAGTCTTTGCCCGGAGATGAAGCCCAAGTGAGAATACTCTTCCAAGTGAAAGGGTTTGTTAGCCCTTCCCTCATCTGCCATCAATAGGTAAAGATGCTTACAGACACGACATTCCAGAGAGAAGCGCAAAGGATGTTCACTGAGCACGGACAACATCACAAACAACAAATCCTGCATATGGACCAGCTCATCCCATTATAACCACAAACACTGGTCTTCAACATTTACATGAGCTATTTGCCAGTATGACCTTGGCCGTGCATCATATTTTGGATATCAGCCATTGCAGTGTGTCCCATAATACTGCTTTCAGGGGTGCTGGGTGTGCTCCTATACTAACCAGCCTCATGGGCGACTCAGAGGCATCACCCACTCCAGACCATTGAGAGTCTGCAGGCTGGGGTCTTCCTGCAGGTCCCCCAACCCCATTCTAATTTCTTCCAACTATATCAGAAATATGTAACAGAACTTTTACTTTTATAATATTAAGAGCCTTAATTTTCCACCCATGAAAAAAGGGGGTGCTGTAATTTTATTCTACCAACTTTACATGTGAGGTTCTGTTTATTATTTGTGTTTGTGGGGTGGTACATTGTGCCATAGTACATTTGTGCAGGTCAGAGGACAACCGTGTGATGTCACTTCTTTCTTTCCATTCTGACAGGAGTCCTGAAAATTGAACTCAGGCCACCAGGGTCGCCTCTGCCTGCTGAGCTGCCTCACCAGCAGATCAGGCTTCTGTTCTGGCTCTCACTGGGATTTTAAGTAGAACCTGGAAACTGTGTCTTCCTTGAAGACAGTCTCAAGATTCTAATAGGACCATAATAGCTATTACAAACCCGAGTCTTGTATACAATCTCCACAGAGCCCGGATAGACAGACTCAGACAGACGCTCACCTGCTAGTATGAGGATGGCATGACTGAGTGTTCCAGGGGCCACTGACCTGCTCCCTGGGGTGAGGTGCAGCATAGGAGGGCTGGCTCAATAAACTTCTTCATGAAAAAGTAGATCTACTGGGACTGAGGCAGGAGCCAGAGCCCTGCACCCCTCCATCCCCAACCTCATCCCACAGACCTGCACCATTCCTTTAGGAAAGGACCCATCACAATTTTATTTACCAAGGGGAGATCTTTTGCTACAAGACAAAATCCACCGACCCCTCACAGAAGACCACCAGCGTCCCTCATCTGTAGGAAGCACCTTGGTGGCCCAGGCAACAGCCAACCTTCGCTGCATTCTTCCAGGAACCAGGGACTTCTTCTAACTGCTCACAAGCATCCATCTCCAGAGGTTTCTATTCACTAAGTGGGGGCCGAGTGTGCCCGGATTGTCATCTTGTTCACACTCTGCTAGGTTGGTGAGTGTGTTTCTACTGCACAGACAGGAAACTGAAGCTTGTGACTGAGAGAGTCCTAAGTGGGCGGTGCAGGGTGTGAGGTGATATTTCTGCAGCTCTAGAGTTCTTTCTCATGGGTTACAGTGTCTCCTTAACCATCTACACACTGATTCTCGTCAAAGCCTGTGGACAGCACAGGCCAAGTCCACTCTCAGTGTCAGAACTTCTGTGCCTTCCTTGTATGGTCATGGGTCTCAGGGCCCCTTGGCGTCTAGTCTTTCCTGATTGGGTTGATCCTACTGATGACCTAATGTCATCATAGTCTGATGTGAACATTTGTTTGTTTGCTTGTTTACAGGATATCACCATGTAGCCCAGGCTGGCCTCAAACTTAACCATCCACTTGCTTCATTCTCCTGGCTAATAGAATGTTACCACTCAAGCCTTGGTGATCCTTTCAATTTTGGGAGGGAAGGGGCAAATACTGTGGGATGGGAAGGAAGGCTTCGAGCATCCTTTGTACCACCAGATGATCTGGGCTTCTCTTCATGGGCTCCTCGGACACCTTTTGTGGCTGATACCACCTACCTGCCTGTCTTTCAGAGCTCCTGCCCTGGAGGCAGCACTGGGGTCTTCCCAAATTCTGCTGTTGGAAGGATCCTTCAGGCCTGGCTGCCTAATGATGCTGTCTTGTGCAACATCAGCAGCAGCCTGCTGCAGAGAAAGGGCTGGGTGCTTTAGGGTCAGACACATTACAAGCTTGGTGACTGACCCTCCCTGAGGCAGTTTCTCATCTGGAAGTTTGGACTGATTGCTTCAGGGTGTTGTCTGGACCAAAATCCAGGCTAAGTACAATCTTGGCAGTAGACGACACTCCTGAGCAGCAGACACCCCTGAGCAGCAGATACCCCTGAGCAGCAGACACCCCTGAGCAGCAGACACTCCTGAGAAGTCGGCTGTTAGCAGCCATTTCATCTATGCACCTTGTGATCGATTTTTTTCCTCTAGGGAACAGTATGGGACAGATTCTTAGCGTTCTTGTGTTCTTATCCACATCTCCCCCTCTGCTGCTCTGACTCCAAGCTGGTCCTCAGGACTCTCGCTCTGAGCTGGAGTCTCACTGTGCTAGCCCAGGAAAACTGTCCTTCCTGATTCTTGGGTCCAGATGGCATCTCTTGCCCCGGTCCTAAGCTAGATCTGCTGCTTGGCAGCCCCGTGCTTGCATGCAGGAGACAATGACTTCCTTTGGCTTCTGGACTCCAGCTGGCCCTTCCTTAGCTCTGCCCCAGCCCCTTGGGGGATTTGCCACCTCAGTGACTGACAGAACAGGCTGCTACAACTGCTGTGTGCTGCCCAGAGTTTTGCTTGATGCTGATGTTTCCTAAGGAATTCCCCACAGTGTGGCTCAGGGCTATCTTCAGGTGGGCAGCAGGTAGCAACAACTGCTACTTGCCGAGCTAAATCCAGATTTGCAGCCACAATGCATTAGAGCAGTGGCTTCCTCTTGGTGCTTTTTTCTGTATCCTTGGACCGACCACACAAGCATCCAAACTGATTCCCAGTTTAGCCAAGAGATTTGTTTCAAATAATGGGAAAATGGCAGATGGGTTGCATGAAGGGGCTTGAACTACATTAGAACTGGGCTCTGAGAGGATTTCCAGGCTTATCCGCTGGAGGAACCAACACAACCGTGTCTGCGGAGGCTTTCTCCAACCAACCAGCCTGTCAATCATTGTATATGAATGAGGAAACCTAAGACTCCCAGTTCAGCCAAGCCAGCAGCCATCGATGATCAGCGGAATTGGTCCAGGTCCAGTTCTGAGGAAACTCAAGGCCAAACTCACACACAAAAATAAGGACTGATGTTTTAAGCCAGTAGGTTTGGGAACTTGATACAATACTAACTGACAGAAAAGAAAAAAAAAAAAATGTCCTACATCTTTCCCAGAAAACAGATCAGGATTTGCACCCTCAGAGCCACCTTCCATCCTGTCCACAGTCCTCCACACGCTGAGCCCTTCTGGAGAAAGGACTGTATTTAGGCCCAGACCTAAAGCACAGAGGGTACATTGGGTCAACCAGAGGGCTGGGCTCCTGAAGCTGCTGCCATTCCTGCCTACCCTGACTTCTCAGTGGGAGCATGCCCCGTGTTTCTCTCCCACGCCCCTGCCCAGGTTCCTGTGCCCTAGCTGACTCTCCGGCAAGATCAGCGTCTTGTTGGTTCCACCTGTGCTGGGTCACATCCTTGAGCTCAGCAGGCAGCCCAGCTTGAGGGTGCCTAAACCCTGGCATCTTCTGGAGTCTGCTTCGGTAGATGTGGGGGTGGAGACAGTGTTTTGTTCTTCATTTTAAAAATGGCTAAATAATGTTGACAGAGCCTAAAATCTGCAGGGATTTGACGCTAGTGGTTTACGGCCGTAGCTAAGATGCCAAAGGGTCAGTGATGCTTGTCGGTGGGAAAGGGGTAGCACCACTCTGCCAAAAGGATCACTGTTGCAAGTATTCCCTGCTGGGGACTCTCCTTCCGCGGAAGGTACCCTAATGGAGTGGAGAGGGCTAGGCTGCAGAGGGCCATAGATCTACGCTCCATTCCTAGCTTTCGCATTTTCTACATACTCTCAAGACAAGAGACTCACTTCATTTCTCTGAGTGGTGAGATCATGACTTCAGCAAACCTGGGGATAACAACACGAGCGAGCAGAGACGTCAAGGAGTAAAGACTACAGAAGACAGAGCAGCTGGCACACAGAAGAGATTTGCCACGTCTGACTCACTGGCTCCGGTGGAGTTACACAGACACCGTGCCTACCTAAGCACAAGGATTTATTCTCTCTCCAGAACTGTGTGGCTCCTGCTGCATGCAGTACTTTCTTCTTACAATCCTGGCTACTGGGCACTTCCCTGTTCACTGGTCCACATCCTAGCCATCTGGGCAGGCACCCAAATCTGTGACCACACTTGTGGCTCTTCTCCGTGGCGAGACTTCAGCTCAACTGCTGTGTCCAGCTTTGCCCAAGGGTTTTCATCCTGGAACACGTGCCTCAGCTTTTACGTTCCCACAGGAAAAAAAAAAAAATCCAGAGATTACCAAGTGTGGCCTCTCTGTTCAGCTCTGCAGTCCAGGACGCAGCCTCAGTTATCCAACACTCTCTTTCCCATTTGCTATGCCAGCCAGGAGGCGAAGGGAGGCACTTGATAAGTCATGTGGGCTTCCTTCCTGCAATCTTCATGCCCGTGTCTCCACTAGAGCTCTGTGCCTGCTGCTGGGGGCTACTGCATGCAGCTAGCTCCTTAGCCGCTCACACAGATCGCAATGGTCCTAGCCAGGGCTTTAAGCCTAGAGGGAAGCCCCATGCCCTGCTACTCACAGCACAGAAAATCAAATCCATGGGTTGACTCACTGCTGTGTTGGCTGGGTGACATGCTTCTGAGGGACTGTGGCTCCCTCACGCCCTGTTCCCCAACATCTCCCAGGTCCCGTTACCTTCCATGCAAAAGATGTTCTTGGTCCAACACGCATCATAACCAAACTACTCCTGTGGAAACAACAGGTCCACGTTCCAGCATATGAAGCCATATGATATATTACCTGCTATGAGATATTTGCTGGGCATAGTTCAAGTCCCTGGCTAAAAATACTTCAGCCCTAGAATTATTACATTGAATTTCTGCTTAAACAAACAGGAAAATCCAGCCAACTCCCTTTGACTTTATTATAAATCTGAGCAGCAAAAGCTAAAGTGCAGAGTTGAGCCAGCACAAGATAATAAGCAGATCCCCTTACACGACGGTAAATACCACTTCTAAATTAAAAGGGGAGAGAAACACGGCAAAGGCTCTCTCTAAGCTACTAGTCCAACACCAGAGGCTTCCAGAGCTGAGCCCTGTACTATTTTTTACCTAGAAAGAACCAAGAATGCCACATCAGGCAACAGGCTCTGGTTTCTTCTTCAAAGGATACAAAATTTAGGATCTGAAATGTGACCATGGCTACTTGAAAGAAAATACGCATTCAATTATCTTCCATATGTGCAGCTGAAGTACTATTACCAGGAATAGAAAGATAGAATTAAATAAAGAAAATACTCTGGGTGGATGTTATACTGATTCATTTTGATCATGGTCATCTGGGCCTAAGTAAAGAGCATTATAATTTTTTAAAGAATCATGTAATTTAAAGTAAGCAGGAGGCAAGCGAGGCAAAGGCTGCATCTGAAGGGGACTCCAAGGTCACAGCAGAATGGAGTTTAATTGCAAAATCAAAGCTGCTCGGCTAAGAATAAACCAACCTTGGAGACTGATGAAGACGGATGAATTGTAGAGTCGCCTGCAAAGCACAGAGAACAGACTGGGGTGGGGTGCTCTGAGCTCACTGCAGTTAGTCTGGGTCCAGAGCTCTTCAGCTAAACAGTAAGCTTGCTTCTAAAGAGGAAGCCAACCCATCTACCCATGCATTCATGCATCTATCCATCCATGCATCCATCTATCCATGTATCCACGCATCCATCCATTCATGCATCCATGCATCTATCCATCCATGCATCCATCTATCCATGTATCCACGCATCCATCCATCCATGCATCCATGCATCTATCCATCCATGCATACATCTATCCATGCACATCCATACATCCATGCATCTAATCCATCCATGCATCCATCCATCCATGCATCCATCTATCCATGCATGCATGCATCTACCCATCCACTCATTCACACCTGAATGAACAATTCATTCCAGAACAGAGTATTTCCTGACATCAACAGGTGCCATTCTAGATGAAAAGGACCTCAGGCATAGGACTTTGGGGTAGCGGGGGTGGGGGGTGGGTGTAAAAGGAGGCACCTTGAAACTCAAAGCTAAAATGCATTACAGATTTCTAGAAGAAAGGATATAGGCCCAAGATTTGTTGTAAAACAAAACAAAACAACAACAACAACAAAAACCCACAAGAGGTGAGGCTGGGGATGGCTCAGCTGGTAAGAGCACTGACTGCTCTCTCAAAGAACCTGAATTCAGTTCCATGTACCCATATGGCAGCCTACAACCATCAGTAAGTCCAGTTCCAGGGTTATCTAACGCCCTCTTCTGGCCTCTGCAGGTAGTACCTGCATGTTCGAGGGAGGATAATGAGGCAGGCAAAATGCTGCCTGCTGCTGAGGCTGGGTGGTAGAAACTCAAGGATCATCACGTGATTCTCTGCTTCCACAATGTCCAATGTTCAAAGTGGAAAAACAAACAAAACCAGTTTTTAAAAAAGTTTCATTTCAAAAAGTAAATAGACTGCAGGCAAGAGTATGTGAGTCACGAGAGAGGGTATAAGGCTAATTGCTTTTCGTCTCTATTCTGCCATGGCTTTTCCTTCTGAGTCAGTGCATAAAAAATGTAACTGATAATCAAAGTTTAAAACGGTAAGCGAAGTTCCAGGACTTCAGAGGGGCTCTTCTAACTGTTCAGTGAGTTTGATACTGGGTAAGGGCTTGTTAGAGTAACTATTTAATCTGGCTCTGTGATGCTTTGTGAATTCAACACAATAAAGTGAGTTTATTTAATAATACTCTTAAAAGTAAGTTTATTGTCCAACCAGTGAGGTAAGGAGTGAACCAAACACAAGGCCACAGGAAACCATAGCCTGGGGAAGGAGGGTCACAGAGGAGATCATACCCAGACTAAGAGAGAGCAGGTGGGCTCCCTGGAAGAGGCGATTGAAATTGCCCTGAAGAGTAGACTGAAGTTGGTGCATCCGTGATTGTAATTTACAAAAATATGCCACCAAGCAGTGCCCACTTGCCAGACAGGCTTGCTTTGTGGGTTGGCCCTTGTGTCCAGGCTAAGATTCAATCTCTTGCCAGCAGCTCTTCTCGACCAGGAGCAAGCCCAGAGCGCCCCCTGCCTTCCGTGCAGCAGAGACGTCTTACGTGACACCCAGGAACCCTGGGAGGTGTCTGCTCTGACTGTCTGTGCTCTGCCCTATATCTGGCTTCCCCAAACACTTCTTTCACCAAGGGTACCTGGAAAGGTGATGTAACCCATGACAGTACCAAGCCCAGATGTGTCAACTGTTAAGGTGCAGCCCACAGTGGTGCAGGAAGAATACAGATCAGTACTGTAGGTCAGTCCCTAGGCATAGCCCTGGGTAAAAGGTTACACTAGGCCCAGTGTTCTCCACACTTTTGGATCTGCAGTGATCTGGCAATAAAGCCCTCCTCACTCAGTCCCTTCCACACAGGAGGGAGTCGGGGGTCAGGGGTCAGGGGTGTAATTCTAGAGCTCCTTTTTTATCCCTCTATGAGCTATGGTTTGCCCCATGAGGAGGCCTGGGTTGTGAAGAATGTAACAGACAGCATTGTTGCCTCTAAGTGCCAGCCCCTCTCAGATAGTTTAGTGCCCACCAGCTCACCCAAGGCACCAGTTCTGCTTCCTCCTCGTCTCTGCTCACTCTCTCTCCATGCCTAGCAAGAGCCCTGCCCATTGGGAATAGCAAATAGAGTCAGAATCTGAAGAGGTTTTAAATGCCATCTCACTCAAGGTCAGGGCAGAGCAAAATTGGTACACAGCCCCAGTGCGTTTGGAGAACTTGACCTATAAGGCTCCCACCCTGCTTCATATTCATAGTGGAACCCAACACTCTGCCCTTGTGACCTTCCTGGGCACCCCAGCAGACACACTATGTGACCAGGCGCCCCTAACTGTACCCCTTACCAACAGACTTCTCTAGGCTTAATTAAAACCTTATTACTGATCAGGCTCTGTGTCACTCCTGAACACTAAAGGAGACATGATCACGATATATACAACCTTGTTGTTTTGTTTTAACCCTAAGTTATTTATGAGGCCATGAAGATGGGTTGGCTGTAGATGACAACAGCAACAACAACAACACCTCTAGCTAACCCACAAGACACAGCAACACTGTCAGCAAACAGCCACAGCACCAAAGGAACAGCTCAGAAGCACCCACCACTGGCAGAGCCAAGCTCTTCCTGTATGTTACGCTCTTAGCAACCTCCTGTGTGTGTGCTCTCCCAAGATCATCAGAAACTGATGACACATTCCCCAAGCATCACCGTCACACCTGGTGGTGGGCAGGGACAATCCTCTGCCTCTCTGCTTCACTAGAGCAGTTAGGCATCTCCTAGAAGCCTCTTCAACAGACCTTCCCTCCTCTCTTCTACAGAAATGAGCCACATGTCAAAGCCCAAACCAATGACGTAAGAACGGATTCTGACAACTGGGTAAAAACAATCGGGACTCACTTTTTTGGCAAAGGCCCAAGCAGAAAGGACAAGGGTATAGACCTGAACAGAAGGAGGGGGCCAGGAGGTTCTGTTACAGCCCACACCTGGAGAAGGTTTGACAACACACACAATTATCCCGAGGAGTGACTCCTCAGCTCAGCCAGCGATGACGGCACCTGCACTTTTCAGATCTAGCCATCAAAGCACATCCCGTCATAATTACAGGCTTTCAAAACCTCAGCGCTGGCTTGCTCAGGTATAATCCAGCAGCGACAAATCAGGCACCCCATTTCCTACAGCCTGCACGTCCTACCAACAAGACCTTTTATTCCAAAATTTGCGTCTCTAAAATATGCAGCAATGAATTATTTATCTGTGATTTCTTTCCAAGAAGGTTCTAAAGCTCGTGATTTATAAAGTTGGTGTTTTTAAAAGCATGAACTATTTTTAATTTTTTTCTTTTTTTAAAGATTTTATTTGTGTGTGTGTGTGTGTGTGTGTGTGCATCCCCCACATGTTGTGAGTTATCTGATGTGGATAGTAGGAATCATAATTGGGTCTCTGGAAGAGCAAGTGGTGCCTGCCCTTAACTGCTGAGCCATCTCTCCAAGCCCAATAATTTTCTTTCCTAAATTTGTCAACTACAAGTTCCAAGGTCTCTCTCTTGGAAACTCACCCACCAGCTCCCCCAGTTAAACTGTCTAGGCGGCTGGTCGTTTCTCAAGACTGAAACAAGGGATTCAGCAAGCTAGAAGTTCACTTTCCAGTACACTTCAGCTACCTCTTCCTGACATCCTGGGGGAAGTCTGCTTCAGCCAGCTGTATCACCCTGCTCTTCCTGAAGCTCTGGGAGCGGTCGCACAGAAACCAGTGTTCTTATTTTAGAATGCTAACCACACCTGGAGAGAAGAAACAGCATACAGTTGGCATCACTGATTCTCCAAAGCCTCTTCAAAAACAGAGCTGCTTTTTTTTTGTTTATTTGTTTTGTTTTGGTTTTTTAGTTGTATTTTGCAAGCAAACGGAGTCAATTGAAAGTCTCTTAAAATGTCAAGGAGAGCCAGGTGGTGCTGGTGGACACCTTTAATCCCAGCATTCAGAAGGCAGAGGCAGGCGGATTTCTGAGTTTGAGGCCAGCCTGGTCTACAGAATGAGTTTTAGGACAACCAGGGCTACACAGAGAAACCATGTCTTTAAAACAAAATAAAACAAAATAAAACAAAACAAACAACAATAAAAGATCATGGCTGTAAAGCTGGAATTGCAGGTGGTACACAACAAAGGTCAGTGTCTTAGTCAGGGTTTCTATTCCTGCACAAACGTCATGACCAAGAAGCAAATTGGGGAGGAAAGGATTCATTCAGCTTACACTTCCATATTGCTGTTCATCACCAAGGAAGTCAGGACTGAAACTCAAGCAGGTCAGAAAGCGGGAGCTGATGCAGAGGCCATGGAGGGATGTTTTTTACTGGCTTGCTTCCTCTGGCTTGCTCAGCTTGCTCTCTTATAGAACCAAGACTACCAGCCCAGAGATGGCACCACCCACAATGGGCCCTCCCCGATTGATCACTAATTGAGAAAATGCCTTACAGCTGGATATCATGGAGGCATTTCCCCAACTAAAGCTCCTTTCTCTGTGATAACTCCAACTGTGTCAAGTTGACACAAAACTAGCCAGTACAGTCAGAGTAAAAAAAGCCACATTTTCAAGCAATAAACAAACAAACAAACAAAACAAAACAAAACAAAAAACCTTCACAAATCCTTTTTTTTTCTTTTTCTTTCTTTGGTTTTTCGAGACAGGGTTTCTCTGTATAGCCTTGGCTGTCCTGGAACTCACTTTGTAGACCAGGCTAGCCTCAGAAATCCGCCTGCCTCTGCCTCCCATGTGCCCTTCACAAATCTTAAGACGTGCAAAGTGAATCTGGCATGTGGGGAAGCAGGTTCCTATGAATATGGGCTCCCATTCATGAAGGCCCCCATGCATACTGTGTTTCTTGCTACTTGCATTTCCGGGGCTTTGTCACTGGATGTCTGGACCAGAGCACGAAACCTGGCCATGGTGAGGTGTTTTGTCTCATGAGGCCTTTTCCAGGCAGAAAGCGCACTCCAGAGTTCTGGCAAACTCTCGGCTCACTGCCAGACCATCTCATCTGTACCCTGATCAAGAAAGGACTAGATACCAGGTCCTCCGTGGTCACTGCTAGCACTTGGGGGTAGTTACACAATGGCCTTAGACTATGCTTCAGAAAGCTGCACCCTCACCACAGCCAACACTGGCAGTGACTGTGGCGGTACAGAATGAGCCTTCCAGTCCATGGATCTGGCCAACGGTGGAGTGTCACTCCTAGGTGTCCTCTATGTATCAGGACCCACGGATTTTTGATTCAGAGCTCTAAAAAAAGGTCCTCAAAAACACTTTGTGTGTCCTTTGCATCTTAAGTGGTGCTAAAGCAGTGTGACACATACTCACAGATGTCAAGTTTAGGAAGGGACACAAACTGTTATTTGGTCTCAGGCCTTAGTCAGGAAAGAAGGGACTGGCACTGTTGTGCACCCCAATGCTTCCATCCGTGCCTTAGTTACTTTTCTGTTGTTGTGATAAGATACCAGGACCAAAAACAACTTAAGAAGAAAGTGTTTACTGTAGCTGAGGATCCCAGAGGGACGGAGCCCACAGTGGCAGGGAAGGGATCAGAAAGCTGGCTGAGCACATTCAGCCTCATACACAGGAAGCAGGGGGAGGGGAGAGAGAGAGAGAGAGAGAGAGAGAGAGAGAGAGAGAGAGAGAGAAAGAGAGAGAAAGAGAGAGAAAGAGAGAGAGAGAGAGGTACAGCAAGGCTAGAAGTCCTCAAATCCCTTCCCACATCACGCAAGTCCTCTAGCAAGGCTCCATCTCAAGTTTCACAACCTCTACAAACAGCGCCACCCACTGGGGCCTGAGTGTTCAACTCCCGAGCCTCTGGGAGACATTTCTTATTCAAATGGCCACAATAGCGTAAAACAAGGTCAATGGTGCTGAGCAGAAACCCTGGGGGAGGGGCGGTGGGCATAAGTCGTGTGGAGAATGTAAGGCAACGGAGTTGGGCAGATAGCCTTTTTTAAAAAGTTGAGCCAAAATAAGAAAGTATGCAGTCTGTATCGTGACTGGAAGCTGAGTTTCTAGAAATGCGGCAAAGAAGGCTCCTGCAATAGCTGGTGGAGACTGTATTAGAAACCAAGCTTCCACGGGGCGGTGGTGGTGCAAGCCTTTAATCCCAGCACTTGGGAGGCAGAGGCAGGCGGATTTCTGAGTTCAAGGCCACAGAGTGAGTCTTCACTGTGAGTTCCAGGGCAGCCAGGGCTACACAGAGAAACCCTGCCTCAAAAAACAAAAAAAAAGAAAGAAAAGAAAAAAGAAAAGAAAAGAAAAAAAAAGAAAAGAAAAGAAAAGAAAAGAAAAGGAAAGGAAAGGAAAGGAAAGGAAAGGAAAGGAAAGGAAAGGAAAGGAAAGGAAAGGAAAGGAAAAAGAAAAGAAAGAAAGCATGCTTCCAAGCTCTGTTGAGTTACAGCCTGGGCACCGGTTCTAGAAAGCTGAGACAGGTACTGTATCTGTCACTTTGTCTTTGCTGTGATTCAGTAACAGAAAAACTCGCTTTGGCTCACAGCTGAAGAGAGCGTGTTCTGTGGCTTGGCCTCATGCACGCAGGCAGAAGAGCTCAGAGTTGTTACCATGTGGTAGTGGACAGGAGGGAGGGGGAGTGAGAGGGAGCAGAGGAGATGCTAGAGAGGAGCCCAGGACAAGATGTAATCCACAAGGACTCACCCCAGTGACCTGGTTTCTCAAGCTAACCTCTACCTTGTTTTCAGAACCCTGGTCCCAAAGAGAGCTACGACCTGAGACCAAGTGTTCACCCCTTGAATCTGTGGAGATATCTGCTATTCAAACCATAACAAAGGGGAAAGTTTGAAGCCAAGGCTGAAACAGAGAGAAAGAGGGAGAGTATGAAAGTGTGGTGGTTTTAAACCGTACCCACGACCTGCCACCTCTTCCCCTTAGAAGTGCTGTGTGTCCTCTGGGCAGGCCACGGGGCTCTCTTGTTTAATAGAATGTGACAGAAGATGCTACCTAAGTTTCCGTAGGCTAAGTCACAAAAGTCTGTGCGGACTCTGCCTAGCTGCTCACTTGCTTCAGAGCTGTGGACAGGACACCAAGCTGGAGAACCACAGCAGAGGTCAGAATCCTACCAAAAAAACCGCTCTCCCGGGCAAACAAGGCTTTAGACGTTACTATGAGAATCTGGAAACAATCGCGACGTTTGTCTGTGGGAAAACGGGTAAGAAGATGACAAACAGTTCTAGTACACACTGGGACAGGCTGTAAAAAAGAAAGGGCTGGGCTGAAGTGGGGAAGTTGAGTGCCAAGTGGGAAACAAGAGAGGGGGTGGGCCTCACGAGGCCCCACCCACAGCACCGGAGCTCGTGGCAGCTGGTGGCTGGTGGGAGGAGTCAGCGTTCTTCCGGGGCACAACCCCTGGTGGGTTATCTGTGTTCCAGCGGATGCCCATGTACCCCCACGGGCATATGAACAGGAGTATTTGGACTCAATGTTGTTGTTGTTGTTGTTTAAGGACATAAAAGTTAGGAGGGAGACACAGTGAAGGGGACTAGTCGGAGTTTGAGGTTGGGGGGGGTAGATGTATAATCAAAATACATTGTATGTATAATGAAATTCTCAAAGAGTAAATATTTTAAAGAAAATTGAAAGAGTAAGAGCGACGGAGAGCGAGGGAGAGTGAGGGAGAGCGAGAGCGAGAGCGAGAGCGAGAGCGAGAGCGAGAGCGAGAGCGAGAGCGAGAGAGAGAGAGAGAGAGAGAGAGAGAGAGAACCATAATATATACAGCACTACCTCATGTGAGAAGCCCCAAGAGAATGTGTGCTGTGGACATTAGCACAGCCATGTCAAAGACCCCAGTGCTTTAGTCAGACGTGTGTTTTAGTCACTAAGAACCGCCCACATTCCAGATTTCTCCTGCCTTCAAAGCCCCCATCATCACTAAAAACCAATGCAGCACTTTTCCATACGCTAGCACCGTTTCTGGCAGTGCTATCTCCACGCAGCACCACAGTCACGTGTTTTCCCGGTGCACATGCTCCATATCCCTTCTAAAGCTCACACTATCATGGCCTGGCGTCTTTGTTTCTGTTTCTCTTTGTTTTCCATCCCTGTTCAGAGAAACCCTTTTGTGTCTCTCCTCTCCCCCCAATATATCTCTTGTATGGTGTCTGTTTCGTGATTTTTTTTTTTTTTTAACCTTTCTCTGTAAAGTCTTTTCACCGAGGGCATTGGCAAAGCCTTTCCCAGGTGAGGCTGAAAGACTTGGGAACGCCTGCCTCTGGTCCTTGTACAAATGCTGACAGTAAGAACAAAACTAGCAAGCAGCCCGAGGCTGCTCCCCTATGAGACCTCCTACCTGGACTAGCTATAGCCTCTTCCTGTGCTAAGTTCCGGGTTGCTGCACAGTAGTGAGTGTCCTCCATTAGAGTGAGCTCAGCCCATCCTATCCCAGCTTTTCCATACGTGTGTCTGTGTGTCTGTCTTTCCTTCATTTCCTCGTTGCCCCAGTCAGGTTTCCAGGACCAAGCCATATAGGATGCTGTAACTTCACTTTTTACTTAGGTAAACCTTGACGTTTGCACACCTTGACATAAATACGCATATTTCCAGAAGATGTGTGAAACTTACAGAAAAAAAAAACCAAAACAACAACAACAAAAACCTGGCAGGAGACAGCCTACGTGAGTTGTTATTTCTGCTGTAGAGGAGGAAAGACTTCTCATGGCTTATTTATGCATGTTATGCCTTCTATAAACTGTGAATAATTAACAAAACCAGCAATAACAGGAAAATGTGACTGTTAAGTCAGACTATATGTTAAAGTAAGACTACAAGGCAGGTTACAGTGCAGCGTGTTCAGTGTGATCTCAGTGACATCATAAAGTTAAAGACTATACTACAAAGCCTGGACAGACTGTTTGGGTTCTGTTTGTTTTAAGGCAAGGATGGGAGACTTTATTTGTATACTGTACAGAACTCGGAGCCTAGTGTTATTTTAAAATATGAACTTAAGGACTAGAGAGATGGATCAGTGCTTAAGAGCACTGCCTATTCTTCCAGAGGACCCAGGTTTGAATCCCAGCATCCATGTGGCAGCTAACAACATTTATAACTCAAGCTACAAAGGATCCAATGGTCTTCTGGCCTTCCCAGGCAACAGGTACCAATGTGGTACACAGTTGTACATGCAGAGAAAACACCCATACAAATAAATAAGTACGTGTATGTGTGTGTTTTTAAAGACGAATTTTATGTAATTGCTACTGTGAGAAATGATAGTTAACCTGACCAGGGCTGTGTTCCCTGAACCTCCCTATTCTCCCACACCCATCAGCCCATCATCTGGTTGTGAGCTCCAACTCCCACCAATGGGATGAGACACAGTCGCCATCTGCATTAGGAATAAAAGACAGGGATCATCTTCATGCTCCATGCTCACTCGCCCAGTGTGGGTTCTGGTGCACCCAAACATTTTTGCAAAAAGAAACTATAGGCTAGAGAGGAGGGTCTGTGATTATGAGCACCTGCTCCTGCAGAGGACCCAGGTCCAATTCCTAGCATCCACAGGGCAACCAAGAGCTGCCCAGTTCCAGAAGATCCAACACCCTCTTCTGGCTTCCTTAGGTACTGCCCGCATGAAGGGCACAGACGATAAATACAAGCAAAACATCCACGTGCATTAAAAAAATACATTTTTTAATAAATTGCTTTGCTGAGTTACTTTTGCTTTATGTGTTCCTTCATGCGACACCAAGATTGTTCTTTTTCTAACAATTTGAGGTCTCATCTTGGATCGCAAACCCATCTGGCAGAGGGTGGGGATGCCTTGGGAGAAACGCCCTCCACATCATGCTTTCAGTAGCTCCCATAGGGTCTTTGGTGAACTTTTGAATGGGTACTGATGTAAGAATGGAGAGTTTCTCATCAATGCAGAGATGCCCCTGGAAAACAGCTCAGTGGCCGGGGAACCCCTATGTACAAGACAGAGGTAAGAGACACAGAGAATAACAACATACGCCTTGGTGGTTGGGTCATCCTGGAGTTTGGATAAGAGTGAACAAGATGTGCTCCTGGCCGGAGGTGAATACGGAACCCCGATCCATAGCTTCATAGGTGTCCTTGGTGACTTCTGTAAGCCTGTCGCTAAGAAGCACCTATTACAGGACACTACCCTACGAAGGAAGCAGTCAGAAGACAAGGAAACACTAGAAACTGGGGTGCGAGAAACTTCCATTCAGTTGAGGCTCAGAGAGATGAACCCTCACGAAACCAGGATAGAAAATCACTGAGGTAAAAAAGAACCCTAAGAAAGCAGACTCGCCCAGACAGGAGCAAACCAATGCCTCTGGTGGAGCAAGAGACTCCCCAACACTATTCAATATACTTTTCCCTAACCTGACTACGGAGGTACTGAATACTGTGTAGGACCACCATACGGCTACTTACGGATTAAATCAGAATTAGCTATTTTTAACAAGATGGACATTAAGTTCCAGGCAACAAAAAGGATCACAGATCCATTTAACCTCAGCCCACACCATGCTTGGGTGGGGCAAAAAAACAAAACAAAGCAAAAAAACCCAACCCAGCACCAAGGTCATTTTCTTCCTCCTCCTCCTCCTCCTCCTCCTCCTCCTCCTCCTCCTCCTCCTCCCGCCATGTGCTTTCCAGAGCAACAGCGCCACCTATGGGCACTGGACACACCTTCCGTTCTGTTCTCTTCATGGGGTTCCCCTCTGAGCAACAGCTTGTCTCTAAGAACACAGACGAAGTCAAATGGAATCCAGATGGCACCGCCTAGCATTCACAGTTGCAATCTGTGGTAAGGCATAAAGACATCCACTGCTTGGGTTGTCTGGTGGTTTGAATGTCCCCCTAGGCTCGGGCATTCGAACACCTGGTCCCAGTTGTTGGTACTGTTTAGGGAGTTTTAGGAGATGCAGGCTTGTGTGGAAGTGTGTCACTGGGGGAGGGCTCTGAAGAGTACACAGCCTCTCCCCACTTTGAGTGAACTCTCTCTGCTTCACACTTGTGGCGGAGGATGTGATCTCTCTCAGCTGCCTGCTGCCGTGCACCCCTGCCATGATGGACTCTTAGACTCTGGAACCATAAGCCCAAATAAACCTTCTCTGTATACCTTGCTTTGGGTCATGGTGCTTTTTATCACAGCAACTGAAAAGAAATGGATACAAGTTAAGACCATGGAGTTTCTTCCTGTTTCCTTGCTTTGCCTTCTTGGGAAGCACATATACATAGGCTGTATATATGCACTATCTCCTCCTTATATCCAGGCTACTGTAAGTCGTGTGTGTGTGTGTGTGTGTGTGTGGTCTAAAAGGGGTGACTATCCACACTTACTCTGTGTATGCATGTAACCCCACAGAAACTTGTGCCACAATGGGAGAAGGGCTTATTTTAACATGGATCTAAGCTCTCTACAAACACAAAGTAACCATGTTATTTTATGAAACACAGCAGGCCTTGGTGATTATTGATAAAGATTCTGATGCCTGAATTTTTTTTTTCAGAGTGGGAAAAAAACAACTGGCATGTATGAAGCAAACAACAAAGGTCTGAAGAAATAATGTGGTGTGCAAAGGATGAGCTCATCTATGATATTAAAATGTCTAAGGACAAAGTTGAACACTTTTTGCTGTCAAAATTCTGCTTAAATATATGTCTACTCAGTGCTTATGTATCAGTGTTTATTTCTGCCCCAGCGTTTAAGGGTCACACAGTAGTTAGAAGTACAAGGTTGGTATTGCTAACCCTTCTGCGTGTTCAGCAGCCAGATGTGGTGGTTTAAATAAGAATGGCCCCATACGCTCATGGATTTGAATGCTTAGTCTTCAGGGAGTGGCAATACTTGAAAAGGACTGGGTGTGGCTTTGTTGAAGGAAGTGTGTCACTGGTATGGAGAGGGGGGTGAGGCTTTAAGAGCCCAAGCCAGGCCCAGTCTCTCTCTCTCTCTCTCTCTCTCTCTCTCTCTCTCTCTCTCTCTCTCTCTCTTCCTGCTGCCTGCAGATCTGGATGTAGAACTCTCAGCCATTTCTCTAACACCATGTCTGCCTGCAGGCCACCATGCTCCCCACCATGACGATTATGGACTCAATCTCTAAAACCTGTAAGCAAGCCACAATTAGATGCTTTCCTTAAAAAGAGTTGCCACGGTCATGATGTTCCTTTCCCAGCAACAGAACACTGACTAAGACATCACACTTGGAGGCCTATACTGATGGATGCAGTCAGAGGCACTGGTGGGGGAGAATATGTTCCCCTGCCCCAGGGATCTGTGGTGCATCTCTAAAATGGCCTGCACACGGTGGGGAGACACCTGTTCTCTTGTTCAACAAGGCCCACCTGGCAAACTCTAAGCCTGTCAGTCTACAAAGAATTTCCTCCGTGCCTTCAAGTGGATCTGTGGTCAACTAAGGCCTTTAACTCCTTCTCACAGTGACAGAACAACTGGTTAAAGGAAGACTGGAGGGGCCCGAGGTTCCTCTCAAGCCCACATGAGTCCTGAGGACCAGGTCCTCATCTGGCCTTGACAGTTAAAGAGGGGAAAGTGACTAATGTTGGTCACCTTTGTGGTGACAACATCCAGCAGGAAAGTACAAGCAGCCACTAAAATGATGGGCTTGTTTCCTCCACCCTCTGAGGGGTTGCACTGCCCACATAGGGGGCGCTGTCTAAACAGCCATTTCTCCCTGAGGATACTCTTCTTGATAAGATTTGCTGCCCTGGAGTGAGTCCAGACCCCAGCTCCCTGCAGCAGCTGCCTCCAGCCAGGAGAGATGGGCCCACTACTGTTTAACCTAAGAAGTAAGTGAGAGCTAAGGTTCTTTTCTCTGCCTCTCTAGAAGCCATTGGGGGGAGAGGGGACTCATGCTAATTCCAGCTACCCCAAAAGCTAATGAAGGCCCTCAAAGCAGATCCTGGAGGCCAAAGGGAGGTGCATGAAGAGAAACCAGTTAAGAGATGGATGTAAACCCATCAAGAGACTTTGATTTGGACTTTAAAAAAAACAAAACAAAACAAAACAAAAAAAAACCTGGCATGTGGCTTCTCCTGGTTCCTCCAGCCTAACTTGTAGTGTTAATAGCCTTTGGCTTCACTTCTCTCACACATTCCAGGTTCTAGTCAAGGACCTGCTGTTATAAAAATGAAAGCACCCAATGTTCTTTGGGGGCCTTTTAGATAAGCCACAGGGTGGGGTGGGAGTGTATTCTGCCTGCCCTACCTGATACCACCTTCAGCTGAAAGACAACCTCTCAATCATCACTTCACCTAATGGCACTCAGGGTTACCGTGTGTTTGGGGGGTAGGGGGGGTGCTAGTCAGTTTAGGGTAAGGACTCATAAGAAATGTAACTAGTTTCTCTCATGTCTTAAAGCTAAAACTGTCCCTAGGGCCTCCTGGCAGCCTCCTCCCTGGTCACAGGTCAGAGATGCCAAAGGTGTTTTGTGAGCCCTGATCTTTCTAATCTGCCTGCTAAGCCGTTTCTGGGTCACCTCTGCAGAGGGGAGCCAAGGAAAACCGCAGTAAGCAGTAAGAGACAGCTCAGAGGAGGTACCTGCCCAGGAGAGCAGACTCTGGCCAGGGGAAAACCTAATGTTCCAGTTGGGCCAGGTCAATCGTCCAGTCAAAACCAGCTCCCCTAGGAAGAAAGAAACTTCCTGAACCATGCTTAGAGACCTCACAGACACAGCATATGCTGGCTAAATTGGAAGAAAAAATATGAAAGACACACACACACACACACACACACACACACACACACACACATATATATATATATATATATATATATATATATATATATATATATATATATGCACATACACGTAAGGAAACTGAAAACTATTTTCTTTGTGATTAAAGGTGGTTAGCTTGACCAGGGCCCATATTCTCTGGACTTCCGGCCTATTAGGCAATCATGTCAGATGGCGAAGCCCATTACACCAGGGCCTTGTTCTAGCAGGATCTGCAATCCTCCATGCTGCTTCTGTTACCTCTGCTTTTGTTCTTATCCAACAGGGCTTTAAAAGTAACAATGTGAACAGTGACACTCCCTAGAAGGAAAAGAGGCGTCCTAAAGGTTACCAGTGACCATGTCTATGGCTACAGGTAAATTAAACACACTGCCATGGACGCCCGGCTTCATACGCTCCTGGAGAAGACTGCAGCAATCTTAGAAACGCGCTTCTCTTACCTATTCCAGTTTCTCTCTGCCCCTCTCTCATTTGTAACCCATCTAGCCTCAGCCTCCCAAGTGCTGGGATCACAGGCCTCTGTATGCTTATATATATGTCTAGCGTCTAATCAAATTAATAAAAATAAAAATAAAAATGTATTGGTCTTAAAACTTAAGGGGAAATGCTGCGAAATTTACTTAAATTATCCTTTTGGTTTTTTTAAAACAATGTAGTTTAAGCAAGACCTTAAAGGCAGGTACCTCATAAATTATAAAAGGCCAGTAGTCTGGAAATAGTATCTCCTTTCAACACTGCAGGCAGCAGAGCCCAAGTGTGACTCAAACAATAACAGGGCTTCTGCAGTTCACACTGAGCACCCTGACACTGGCAGAGCCAAGGTCTGAGGAGCATGAGGTAAAATGTAAAATACAGAACGCAAAGTGCTATACAGAGGAAGACTACAGAGGCAGGGAGAGGAGCACTGTGAGATACAGAGGCCTAGAGGTGGACTGGGGTACACTGACCCACAGAGGTGGGGTGGGGTACACTGACCCACAGAGGTGGGCATGGGGTCCACTGACCCACAGAGGTGGGTGTGGGCAGCGCTGTGGACTGCAGGGGCCCAGAGACATGAAGCAGGGAGCACTATGGGAATGGGGAGCACCGTAAGCTGGGACTGCTAAAGAGGGAGGCACTGTGTTACACTCAATGGTGGGGCAGAACTGGAGGGCCTCCCATGGGGCACGGACAGGCAGAGTGGTACAGAGAAGTTCAGTTCTTTGTGCTAAAGAGGGGTCTGAAGCTCTCACTCCTTTGCTGTTGAAGGCAAGCTTTAAACAGTGGCTCATCAGGGAACAGAGAAGAGAACAAATGGACCCAGACTAGACTCCCACAAGAATAGGGAATCACTGAATATCCGAGCACCCTGAAGTATGGAAGTGAAGGAACAGGAAGGTCACACTGAAGCCATGAGGGACACACTGGAAGGCATAGCAGCTAGAAGGCAAACTCGGAAGTGAAGCTACAGGAAGGTCACACTGAAGCCACGAGGGACACACTGGAAGGCATAGCAGCTAGAAGGCAAACTCCAGCCTCCTGGGCCCTCTATCTTCCTAGACGCAGGAACAGAGGCCTTCGGTCCAGGCTTGTACTCCACCACATCCCAATTATGTCTCTCTGTGCTGCAGCTGGCTCTCCTGACTGTGAGGATTTCCAGTATTCATAAAATACCTACTTATGGGCAGTTGTGCCATACCCATCAAACTTGCAGAAATGGAGATAAGTGACCCAAATCAGCTCAAATCCTTGGCTTGGTGTCCTCCGGAAAGAGCATGACCCGCCTCTCGGGATTGTGTCAAGACAATGCACCCTGCAGAGCCCTGAGACAGGATGGTGACTACCTCTTCCTTGTCATTATCAATTCCCTGAAGCACGAGGACCACCACTGGCCAGGGACAGCATCTATGGATTCACACCAACCTCCCTGGAGGCAAAGGGGAAGAGCTGTTCATCAGCTGTGTGAAGGTCGGCTCTCTCTGCCCCACCCCCATCAAATCCACTGCAATAAACAAGGCTTGGGAGGGAGAATGAGGGAAATCGCCCTTGGGGCCATTCATCACAATGAGGGCAGCTGACAGCTCTCAGCTCAGTCCTCAGTTCCCTAAGGAGAAGCAGCTCAACACTATTATGCTGTACCCATGGGGGCGATCCTCCACAGGCGGATGATACCTATCTGACTGGCCAGGTTCTCACCTAGTAATGGAGGCACCTGAAAGAACCCTGGGTGGCGGCTAATGGCCTCACGGGAGTGCTGGCATCCCAAGCAGAGTCCATTTGGTGGGTTTTAGAGTTAGAGTGTGGGTATGAGCCTGAGGTCGGGGTAGGTGCCAACCTGAGTCCATGGCACAGAGTATTGATAGGAATTCAGAGCTACAGGGAAAGTGTAAGCCAGCTTTGGAACCTCATCCCACACATACATAAGAAAGTCCTGCATCAAACTCTCAGTGGTTAAGTGTCTTGAAAGGTGGTGACAGCCCCAGCTCTGCTCACCAACTTCTCGATGGCACTCTCTGCCAGGCTCTATTTTTACAGCCTGAGTAATACCTGAGCCCAGGACCAGCCGAGCACTGGTGACAGAGGGCTAGGGCATGAGAGGTGACGGCACAAGTGACGAAGCCCGAATCCTCAGCTTCCAACACAAACCCTCTGAGCCGAGTTCAGAACTGCAAGGAGCCAATTCTGACCTGAGCTCGGCAGCCCCACCACTTCACAGCAAGGTCCCCGAGTGCCACTGGAGCTGAGCCCTCATCTGTCACATGCACTGGTTCCTGCCACCTCAGGTGCTGAAGCCCAACAGTGCCCAACCAGTGACTGGCCCACCCCAGCTTTGGCGCATGGACTACAAGAACCTCATGCAACTCTTTTCATAAAGTAGCCTCTGGGCCCCTGTCACTGTCATGGCCATGACATTCTCCTGACTTGGTTTATCTTAAACTTGGCATAGTTGTCACCTTCCCCTGATGGCTGCCCTGAATCCACGGTTGGGTGATATCCTTCAAGACTGGACAGCCTCAGTACACAAGGCCGACCCGTCCTCTGGTGCCCATCAACAACATTAAGGGCTCCTGTCAGTTTCCTCTCTGGCCTCTTCCAGTGTTTGGAAAGGGTGTGTGTGTGTGTGTGTGTGTGTGTGTGTGTGTGTGTGTGTCAGAGCTAAGTAAGCTGCAGTACTCAGAAAGTGTGGAGAAAGAGGGCACCAGAAAGCACTGTGACTAGAAAAGCACCTGTCACCGTGACGTGAGACAAACTGAGGGAAGCATTACACCCCGTAAGTCGGTGACCCTGTAAGTCGGTGACCCCGTAAGTCGGTGACCCTGTAAGTCGGTGACCCCGTAAGTCGGTGACCCCGTAAGCCAGTGACCCGGTAAGTCGGTGACTTCTCACCAACGCTCTGTTTACTGACAATCATGGTCACAAAATAAGAACCGTCTCTCAGTAACGAGTGAGGATCCAGGCCATTCTCTGCTGTATCCAGGTGTGGGCTAAGAGTGGGCTTTAAGTGAAGGGAAACTTTAAATGCTGGGTGGGATCAGAGGTAAGGAGCAGTCCCAGGCTCCTCCGGTCTTGGCGAACTGAAAGTCACTTCCCCTGGGATAACCTCCAACTACTGAGCTGAACCAAGCATGAGCTACTCCACCGGGGCCAAGACCTTCCTTCTCCTCCAGAGTCATATGGTGATTCCTAACAGAGGCGAAGAAGCAGCCATGGAAAACGGACATCTTAGGGCTGGAGAGACGGCTCAGTGGTTAAGAGCACTGGCTGCTCTTCCAGAGGACCCAGGTTCTATTCCCAGCACCCACATGGCAGCTCCCTACGGTCTGTAACTCCTGTTTCAGAGGATCTGACACCCTCACATATGCAGGCAAAACACCAATGTACATAAAATATAAATAAATTATTAAAACAGAGCCTTCCAAGGACCTTCCCTCCTATAGGAGTTTCCTCTCCAACTTCCTCATAATGTTCATTTCTTCTTCCTTGCTAATGGAGAAGACGGCATAGTGAAGAGTGGTTGATTGCCAATTCATCTCCTCTCCCTCTTAGGTATGCCACAGACAACACTTACCAGCCTTCCCTGCAGACAGTGTGCAAGCTCTGGGGCAACCAGCCCCCGACGAATGGAATGCCAGCAGCTCTGGGGCAACCCCTGACTGATGGAATGCCAGCGGCAGTAGCTCACCCTGACCTGGCCCACAAAATACTGCAACACTGCTCCCCCACCGCCCCGTGTTCCTACCAGTCGTCTTTTGCCGCCAAACTGTCTGAGCATGACGTACTCATTCCTATAGAACTCGTAACCCTAAGTCATCTCTTTGAAGAATCTCCCACACTATCAGGAACAGCCAGTGTTAAGACTCATGTGTGCAAAAAGTATATTCCGATCACACTGTAGCCATGAAAGCTATCTGATCTGTGTTTGTGTGACCCTTTTTTGGTGTACCCTGATAAATACCCACGTGACCCCTTTAACTGGGGGGCAACCATGTGATACATTTCTGGTCATCAAGTCAGAGGATTCTGCTGGGGTCTTCAGGAAAAACATCTGCTTTCCTGATGAAAGTTACCAAACGTGGTTAGTATCTCCTCCTTTCTGAAGCAGGCGGCATGCATAAGGATGGGTGATTTCCTCCATCCTGTGCAACCTCAGGACCATGGCCTTTGCCTCCCACAATACCGGTACATCAACACTCCAGGCCCACATCATTTCCTCGCCAGCCATCCCCCAAGCTTGAGGGGACTGGATCTAAGTAAGAACAGTACTCAGCGGATGCGCTTCCTCAGAGGGAGGAAGGACACTGCAGATGAAGAAGCACCGCTACCTGTAACCTATACTGAACTCAAGAAGAAGGGAGGGGCATGAGAATTGTCACAACAGCTGCTGAAAACAGCAGCCTGCTACCTTCAGACACTTGGCTACACAGCACCACTTGCTAAGACCAGACATGATTCCCTGCTACCCGCAGCCAAGGGTGCTCACCCATCAACGGGCGCTTTGCACACTCATCACAGATCCGCCCAGTCTGTACTGAGCCTTATTTCATGCCGGTTAGTGGTAAGAGCGAAAGCTTCTGAGATGTGTTGGGTGCAGCCTCTGCTCTCCACTCTCGGACACCTTGGGGAAACAGACTCTTGAGAAGTCAATGGGCATAGACTGAGTGGACACATAATATCCTGCAGGGCTGTGAGCACAGGATAGTGGATCCGGACCATGGTAAGCCGGTCTGGACTCCTTTCTGGCGTTGCACATCCAAAGTTAACACTTCTCCAGCTGAGAGAGCTCTGTCCTCAGCTGAGGCGACTGCATTTACCCACTGCAAGCAGAGTCGTTAAAGACCATCAATTAATCCAGCTGCACCAGGATAATCATCGGTCATTAGATCAAGAGGAGAAGATCAAAACTCAGGCGCCGTGAACTCAGGAAGGCTGGAGACAGTGGGCTGGGCTCCCTCTGCCTGCTGGTTGCTAGTCAGCCTTTAAAATACACTTTCTCTAGAAGTCAGTAATTTTTCACCTTGGAGACAGAGCCAAAAAAATGAACCATCTAAGCCGTGACCTTCAATCATTAATGTCCAAGCTTTGCTTTTTTTTTTTTTTCCAGGTCTGAGTCTCCATTAAGAACTGGGACAGAGACAGACAGTTTGGCGGCAAAAGACGACTGGGCTGGAAGATCAAGTGGAAAGCCAGGGAAGTCAGAGCTCCCAGCCAGGGAAGTTGGCCCCTTTTAACTCGATTCTTTGGACATGAATGAAATCATTTGCCATTTCCGCTGTCCAACTATGAGGCAAGATTTTTTTTTTTTTTAAGACAAAACCTCATTCATTTAAGCAGTTTAAAAACGGACAGAAACGAACAGGCTACTTGGTAAGAGTCATGGCCACCGGGCTCCCCGCATAGAAGGTGTGCTACTCACACTTAGACCAATCCAGGAAGCACTCAGATCCTAAGAGTCCATCACAGAGCTTTCCCAGTGCACAGCCCGTGACTACAGGTCCCCTGTCGGCTCTGCCAAGGCGCAGGGTAGACGGGCCAGCTGCAGGATGGTCCAGTTAGTAAGCCCAAACCTATCAACGCAGTCTGCCCGGTGAAGAAGGCTCGGCTACGGCAGATGTAAGAGGCCTGGAGGTCTGACTCCTTGCCTCTGGCTAGTCCTCTACCTGTCTCCAGCTGCCCCAGCAGCTCCCTATTCTAAGTGAGCACTGGGTCTCCAGCAAGGTTTGGAGGCTTCTGGGGCAGCTGAAGACCCGATCTGAAACAGGGGTGGGGACAGCGTTCTGTCAACTGGGGGCGAGAATAGGGCTGGAGGTACTGGCAGGTGAGCAGATACTGGCCTTATGGTCTCTTGTCCCCCTCTTCTCACTCATGACATGTATCCAAGAATGAGTTAAAATGTTAATCACAAGCCTGCGTCTGACACTGAACAAGGAAAATGAGTTTCTAGTTTATTTAAACAGCTGGCAAGGCAATCGCACGACTCCAGCGTGCACCAGCTGGCACTCACTCCCCCTTTCATCCTAAGCTTTCAGGCGCTCATAGCCATCGCAGCTGGTCCCCAGCCAGCCGAGCCTGAGCTAGCTCTTCACTGTCGTACTAACTCTTTGCTGTGAACACAGGCTTAAACCCCTTTGTTCCATAAGGACAGACATATATATTTTGTCCATTATCCTATAGCTATCCTCTCGGGGTAGAGCTCAGTGGACGAACCCTTGCCTGGCATGCATGAGGTGACTTCAATCCCCAGCATCCACCTAAACGTTTTTAAGAGCCATCTCTAAATCCAGAATCTCCACATAGACGGCTCACATCTAAAACGACGAGTGAAGAGCCATAGTAATTAATATTCATTAAGCATGTACCAGGTACTGGGTCTAAACCCTTGGGATAGACAATATCCAAGCTCCATGATACCACACAGTAGGCATCAGCATCACCTCCATTTTATGAATAAGGAAACTGAAGCATAGAAGTTAAGTCACTTGCCCAAGGATACAAAGCCACCCTGGGCTTAGAGTCTCCACTTCTACTCACTGCACTGTGCTGAATTCCACAACCAAAACCAGGTCCTGAAGAAGACATTCACACACCGGGGAAATCTTTCCAGGGAGTTAAGAGAACGCAGGCCGTTATGTTTGACTTGCAGGATGCTCTAAGGAAAGCCAATACCCACTTATCCTGACATAAGAGGCCACCTGCAATCTCCAAATGGCTGTGTAATCACATCTGATTATCCAGCAACTGTAGCAGGATTATCCAAATCAATTCCCTGCTGAAGAGAGCTGAATTCTAAGGGAAGACTTAAATAAAAAAGATATGGAGACTTGGTCCCTCTCTGTAGCTTAGGTTGGACTCCCCACACCTGCAACCCTCCAACTCCAGCCTCCCAAGTACAAGGAGCATCTAAGGGAAGTCTTGCAGCCGCCCTGAAGTCCCATCCTCCCACAGTTATTACTTTCCTTGCCAAGACCAATACCAGACAAGAAGTGGTTTTAGGGAAGCAGGGTTTCCTTGGGTTTAGTGGTCCAGGGCATGCAGTCCATCATAGTAGGAGAGATATACAGCAGGAGGTAGCTGCTCACACTGCCCCTGCAGGCAGAAGCAGAGAGTGAACATCCGTGCTCAGCTTGCTTTCTGCGTTCCCCTCTGCCTAGGACCCCGTCCACACAACCCTTCTGCCCAGAGTTAGAGTGGGTCTTCCCATCTCAGTGAAGATAATCTAGATAATCCCACACTGACAAGCCTAGAGGCTTGTCTCTTAGGTGCTTCTAGATCCTGTCAACTTGACAATCAAAGCTATGGCATGCCATTGCAATATAGATCACATGATTCCCAGAGAGTTCTAATGCAATCATGAACCTACAAATAGGGGCCTAAAACTTCTGTATTGTCCAAATGTCTAAATTTTTTTGCCTCTATTTTTTTTAAGATTTATTTTTATTTTACATGTATGGATGTTTTGTCTGCATGTATGTCTGTGTACCATATGTGTGCAGTGCCTACAGAGGCAGGAAAGGGGCAACAAATTCTCTAAATCTGGAATTACAGATGTTGTGAGCAGAAATATGGGTGCTGGGAATTGAACTCATGTCCTCGGGAAGAGCAGCCAGTGCTCTTAATCACTGACACAGCACTCCAGCCGTTGTTTAGACTTTAAGGAAGTTCAAATGTTTATCTTCCTACATTTTAGTAGTAACTTTTAAAGCATACAAACTTACTTCTAAACTTTTAAACAATTCTGCTACAACTTTAATGCAACCCAACTTTATGATTTTAGAAGCAAAGACTTAATGATATTTTCCCTCAAATTCTTCTGCATTTGCAAATAATAAAGTTGGCAAGATGTTCATTTTATGTTACAGTTAAAATGGTCAAAATAATATTATCCTATATCTGAGAGTCAGTGTTGGATCCAAGAATGCGGCCAGCTTAGGAAAGCAAGCTGAAGTCTGCTAGTTGGAAAGACGGGTCTCTAAAAAGCAAAGCGGGTAGGATAAACAGTAACAGGCTATTTATAAAGTTGGTATAAATGATGTCCTTCCCCACAGGCAGAAGAGAAAAGGAGGGGGAGGAGAGGCAGGTCGACACCAAGCATAATAATTCTTATCATACTCTGTCCTTTAAAGGTCTGGTTTCCATGCTACTGGCTACAGCTCTCCGTAAGAAAGGTGGTTGCACATAGTGACACAGAGGGTGGTGGCAAGGAGATGACAAAGAGATGCTTTGCAGACAGAACCGTGAATGTGCATGTTGAGAGTGTGACTGCAAGTATTAAGTGCATCTGTACGTTTCTATGGTTCCCTACTCTCTGGAGGGAGCCAAAGAAAGAATGGGAGAATATTCCAAGTCCTAAAAATCCAGAAGGGAGGAACTCGCCCCAGGAACTGCAGACTGTCTGTGTTCTACTTTAGGGGTAACCCAACTACCATCTAATACTAGATATCTGAGTTCCCCAAACTCTCCGCCAACTCAGAGCTCCCAACACAGTGTAGGTGCCACCAAAGTACAAAGGGGAAAAGGGATGGAGGGATGCAGCCATGAGTGAAAGGTGTGTGTGGAGGGATATCCTAGCCAAAAGAAAGTGCTGCAGGAATGACTGTACTAGGCTCAATCAAGCTTTGTTTTGTTGACTTTTAATCACCAAATTCTTCCATACTCCTGGGTTTGTCCCTCCCTTCATAAGAGACTGATCTTTCACTAAAGACAGTGGCTTCCTCATCTGAGATGGGCTGGGGAAGCCCACAGACTCTAAGGATAAAGGAACGTGACACGAGGATGAATTCTGGTTTGGTGAGGGGCAAGGGGTCTCATCTTCTGGACCCCCAGTAGACCCTGCAGTGCATCCTGGGTTCACAGGTGCCCCCAGAGGCTGTACTTCCAAGCTGATTGGTACCACTGTACCACTGGTCCCTGCTCTGGGTGGCTGGCTCTCTCCCACTGAAGGCTGGTCTCTTGTTCATTCCCTGAGTGCACAGGGCTCTTCTAGACAGTTCCCACAGCATCTCTAGAGTGAGGTGGCTCCCCAAGGCTAGACCCCCTGACCACCTGGTTCAGTGGACCAGATCCCCAGGGCACACTCCTGACACAAGCTTACAACAGCCAAACGTCTTCCCATCTGGCCATGACCATTTCGTAGATGGCTTCCCAGGCCTTTTAAGCACCAGAAGAGTGAGCCCAGAAAACTTTTCCTTCGATCACTGTGAGATCATTTTCTTCTAGCTCAGCGATTTTGCCTCTAAACAGTAACCCCTACACCAGAATGTGGGCATATTCCTTACCTACCAACCAGAGTCCTGTCGGCGACAGGCCCGGGAGCTGAACTCTCTCTTCTGGATTGTTAGGACTCCACTGTTCTATCTTCTCTCCCACCCCTTTCATACAGTAGCATCTCTCTTTCTCTCCCCACCCTTCCTTTCTCACTCTCAAACTGCAGGCATTAATTACACCCCTTCTAGAAAACAAGATTTTTGCCAGCTGCAGGAATTCTGGCCAAACCTGAACAGAGACAGTCTGGGTGAGAAAGATAAGCTAATGACAACCAGGGCAGCACAGGTCCCTACAAACAAGTGGTACTCTGCATTCCAGCTGTCCCCAGATTCCCAAGAGACGTGGACAGAGGCCCTACAGCAGGGACTCTGAGTATGCTCTTCCTCAAATTGGCCTTTCACAGGACGAAAAGCTGGATTTTTCTTTCTCTGCCTAGGGAAAGCTACTCCTGATAGACCAAAGCGATTTCCCCCAACAATGGAGTCCTTTCCCCACCCCCCACCCCCCAGCAGAACTGTAAAACATACTGCCGAGAATGTACATGGCAAGGGCACTCCCGGACTGCCATGGTAACCAGGTCTGGAGTGGGCAACACCCACCAGAGTGAGATCAGCACAGCCTAAAGTGGGGCAGGTGGGGCTCTGCAAGGGACCCCAACTCCCTACCAGCTTCCTCCATCAGCAGGCAGAGGTGGAGGATGTCCAAGAAGTCAGGGCTACCAAGTGTGGTGGTCCAAGTCTTTAATCCCAACACTTGGGACCTGGGATCAGCCTAGTGTACACAGAGTCCCAGGCCAGCCAGAATGAATGAATGAATGAATGAATGAGAATAGTATGCAGAAGCTAGAGCCTCAGCCCAGGGCCTGCAGGATAAGTCTTGGTGGGCTTTTCACCTCTCAGTAGGCAGCCTTGAGGCCTCCCCAGAACGCCCATTATCCTCCCATTCCTATCTGAAGAGAATTATTTCCTTCTGTAAAAGTCTGGAATCTCCACTGAGGGACAGGTCCAGCTGTCAGGAGTCTGACCTTGAAATTGAACTTTCTATCCCGTCTCTTCCCCTTCACACCCCATCTTACCAGACAGAGAGCTTGTCTCCAGCAGGAGAGACTTTAACCTTTACATACATGTATATTCAGATCTGTTGGACTGAGAGAGATTCTGAAAATACTGCAGCCCAGTGGAAGGCATGGGTTGTGGGCTCAAGACAGATACATGAAGTTTTGTTTTGTTTTGTTTTAAATAAATAAGCATTGGGTAACAGGCAGGGGCACCTGGCTAGGTCCTAAAGGTCACCCCAGTTCTGCAGGTATTCAATCCTAGCCAGAAGGACTCCTGAGAGCAGCCCATCGCTGTGCCGACAAGAAGACTCATACAGGAAGCTGAGAACACTCACAAGGGTCCTACTGAGCCCCACTGTGTTCTTGGCTAATTACTTATCTATTCGATAGAAAAGGAATATTGAACGAATCACTACCAGAGCCATCAAAGAGAAACCACAGAGACAGACAGGGCAGTCCTACAGCCCAGAGCGCTGTGTTCCGGGTGCTCCACGCTGGGACGGGTTCCCCGTTTGCAGCCTCCCAAGGTGTCTCTGAGGGCGGACTGGCCCGGAGCCAATCCTAAAAGAGAAATACCCTTTATACGTTCTTTCTCTGAATCGGCAATTAATTTGATCTAAGATTTAATGAAAGACCCCAGAAGGGAAGGGGTGAACGCACACACTGGGCTGTCACAATGCCATCTCCACTTCTCTCCGGGGACCAGGAGGCTTTCCAAGCCATCTGCTTTAAATCCTCTTCCCACAGATGTCACCACAGGGCACCGACACCTCTGAGGAGGGGGCTGGTGCCAAGCCCGACCGACCGACAGTTCCAGAGGTTAGGCTGGGCTCATCACTGTCTTGTCTATAGTGTGTGTGTGTGGGGGGGGGGGGGTCCAGCCTGGGGCCTGCCGCAGCAAAGAGCAACAAATGTCCCTAAGCGGTGGAACTCTCCCAGAGCTCCTCCTTGATCACTCATCCCACATTTCCCAATCTGCACCAGATCTGATCCAGATTCTTAACTGGTTTTTACCTGTTGAATGTTTAGAAAGCATCCTTGCCTTTTCACAGACACTGGCCCACCCTAGAGGGGACAGTTACGTTCCCAGAGCCGTGGTGAGAGAGTAGGGATACGGCTCCATTCCCCGAGCCTTGCTAAATCTTCCCCCATCCACAGGTACTACTGACAGCCGGTCGCAGCAGCAAAGAAAACCTGCTCCATATCTGTGTGTAGCAAAGCCGGCTTCTTTTTAAGAATCGCAACCTAGCCAAGTTCACCAAGCAAAAGCCAGCAAAGAAGTAATCACACTGTCCTAAACAGAACACTGAGCAAGCATAACCTGCACGCGTGGAGTGGCCCTGGGCTGGGCCCAGGGTTCCTGCGCCGCAGGCAGCAGGTAGATGGTGAAGCACCAGCCCCACCCCCGGGGCAGGCCCTGAAGTTGCAGCCCATTTTTACCTGGACACTGCTGCTTCGGGACAGCCGGGAGAAGGGGAACCCCGGAGCTCAGATTCCCGCTGAGTCGTTCAGCAGGAGCGCCTGGGCAGAATGGGACCCCGCTGGGGTGGCGGCGGGGTCCGTAAGAGCAGAGCTGGGAGGGAGAGGCGAGCGGCAGGCAACCGGGAGGAGGTAGGCGTGGGAGGGCTTGAGGGAGAAAAGGGGGTGTGCGGACAGGCTTCTTGGGTGCAGGGCTGAGAAAGGGGAGACGGATCGGAGGACGGGGACCCCCCAACGCTGGGAAGGTATGGGGAGAGGTGGCAACTGGGGGGCGCGTAGATTAGGCAAAGAGCTTGGTGGCAGGGCTCACACCCGCTGCCTGGAAGCCCGCCCCTGCCTCGGATCTTGGCATCGCGGACACCTCTCCGGGGTCGCCCCCCCGAGACCCTAGACCCAAGCCCGCCCTGCGAGGAGCCTCACAACAGCTGGGGCCCGGCGCGCACCGCACTCACCGCCTACGGTCCGGGCCTCCGTTGCTGTGCGTAGGGATCTCCACCGGCAGCCAGCTCCTCCTGGCGGGAGTGCAGGCGGCGGTGGCGCGCGCAGGCCACCGAACTCGGGGTTCCGCAGCGCCCCCTGCCGGGACCGCCGGGTCCCTGCTCGGCCCGACGCGCTCAGGGCGCCCTGGAGCTCCGCCCCGCAGGCGGCCGTGCGGGAGCAGCAGGCTGCGGCGACCCGCACCCCCGGCCTTGGAAGCATACATGGCCACGGAGTGTCCAAACAGTCATCCGGACAGGCTCCGGTCGCGCCGTCCTGGTCGGGGAAAGCGCGCGCACTCGGAGCACACAGGGCCTGTGCTCCTCCCTACGCCGGACTTAGGACCCGGGAGGGTGCCACGGCCCCGGGACACTGCCCTGGACCCGTTGCAGCCTTGGCGTGGGTGCTTTGGGACTGCGTGCCTGACCCCGCGCCGCGGATCTAGCCGCCGCCGTGGGTCCTGCGGTGCCCCGTGGACTCAAAACTGGCATATTCTAGCCACCGTGCCACCTCCACCCAAGCGCCTGTCCCGCGCTTCTCTTCCGGCGCGGGCCACATCCGGCCTGTGTCTACTCTAGACCTGGCAGTTTTGTCCCTAAAGGCCTGCAGGCAGGCACCCTTGAGAGGTCGCGGCTGTGTCCCGGGGGCGTTTCTGCATGCCCCCAGGGCTGGCCTCCGAAGACCCGTGTGCGGCACTAGTTCTAAAAAGCTGTGTTTGTGGGTCTTTTGTTGTTTCAAATGCTGTAAAGAAGGATCTCACCAACCACAATTGTGAGATTGCCTTTGTTGTCAGTTCCGGGACTACAGTGACACCCCTGTGCCTCTCTCAACTGACCCAGAGCAAAACAGGTGCAATTAGCCACTATTTGAGGTGCGTGCGGTTCTGAGGGAGCGCATCACTTGATTTTCCCTAACTCATTCGACAGTGACTAAATCAAAACACTTTATATTTTATCCATATTTCTATCTACCTCCAATTTCTCCCCTCAAATCAGCTAGATTCTACTTCCCTAACCTGCACTCCATTTACTCACGTGGTCCAGCCATCTGGAATGCCTTCTCTGTCCAATGCCTTGATGGCCAGCTGGCACTTGCCTGAGAACACTACTATCCCTCTCACCCTATTTACCCAGGCTCAACACCAGCTTCAGCCTGCTTATCCCTTCAGTACTAGGGACAGCTTTCCCCAATATGTGAGCATGAAATCTCACTCCCCCTTAAATTCCTACTCGGGCTGGCCCTCAAGGACCTCCACAGTCCAGGCATCCATCCTACCCAACACAGACTCTTGACAACTCTGCTCTAATTCCAAGTTCTACTCCTTCACAAGTCACACAGGCTGCAGAGGACAGACAACCCCATCCACACTAGCCCAAAGCATAAATAAATAAATAAAAATAAATCAGAAAAAAAGGGGGTTGGGGCAGGGCTTGTCAGCTTCAGGCTTGGAACTTGACCCCAGACCTTAGCTTTGCTTTCTCTCAAGTCGACTACCCTTTCAGGACCACAGGAGTCTCCTCTGCCTCCAATACAAAACCAGCCACTCTCTGCAAACTACCCAGGCCTGATTTTGTTCTTCTGGATGGAGCCCTTATCGGTCTGTGCCACATCTTCTGTAACCCATAGGGGTCTGTTCCCTTTCTTGGCTACTTACTTACCCTTCACATGGGATATGTGGACAGTCTTAGATTCAACACGATCACAAGAGGATGAAAGGTGACTCCGGCACCATTTCTCTACAAAAATTTGCCACGATCCCACTTGACTGGGGTATTCTTCCAGAAGTGGGAACAGGCCTTCTCTGCTTTAATTTTCCTCCACAGGGCACTTAGGGTTTCCATCTTAGCACCTTCCTGCAATCCATCCAGGTTAAGACCTGATACCATGATCATCTTTCCCTCTTCCCTTCGTCCTCTAGTCCCTGAAGACTTCAACATCCTTCCCACTCTGGAGAAAGCACCCCACCTCCTCTCCTGAGGACCTTGAAGGGTTTCTAGGGAAGGGAAAAGGAGGGGTTCCGCTGGGTGGTGGTGGTGTATTCCTTTAATCCCAGCACTTGGGAGGCAGAGGCAGACGGATTTCTGAGTTCGAGGCCAGCCTGGTCTAAAAAGTGAGTTCCAGGCCAGCCAGGGATACACAGAGAAACCCTGTCTNAAAAAAAAAAAAAAAAAGGAGGGGTTCCTACAGGGAAGAATGTCAACCCTCCTCTGCAGTGATGAAATGGGGTGTCTGTCCGAGGCAGCTGGAGCCACTTGGCTAATGGCTGGGGAGGCAGTGCCAATGAGTGTAGCTCCCAGACACCCTCAAGCAGGAAGGAGGAACAGATTTCTCTCATGCCGGATACCAACATCGTACTGGTTATCCAAACACATGATCCAAGTATCCCCTACTACTATCCTCCAAGGGAAATAAAAATTCTGTTTCTCTGGCCCTGGCAACCAACAGAGTCCTAACTAGGACAAGTCCCCACCCAGCACAGTGTCACATGCTCCTGCAAAACAGCGCCTGTCACCTTCATTACTCATTTGCTAGAGCAGCAAACTGTGCCCCTGGATGACCATAAAACAGAGAACTAGCACGGGTGTCGGGTGCCGGGTGCCGGGTGCCGGGTGCCGGGTGCCGGGTGCCGGGTGCCGGGTGCCGGGTGCCGGGTGCCGTGAACTCCCACCCTCCCCACTGAGCTGCTTCCTGCCTGCTCCTTTGTCCTTGCTACAGGAGAACACCCACCATTTACTGAAAGCTGAGCCCACCTGTCCTCTAAAAATGTTGGGCAGCACCAAGTCTTGAATAGTCTACTAGGCAGCACACGTTGCCACCTTGCTTGCCCCAGCATCCTTAGTTGGACTGGAGCGTCCATCAGCGGGTGAACACCTTCAAGTCCATCTCGCCTCTGGAGCAAAAAGCCTGCAAATATTTGCACAGCCTCCTTTGTCTGGGGACTTACAAAACCTGCTCCCTGTCCCCTCCCTTCTTACAGGGCCACATTGCCACAGGGTGCCTAGTCTGAGTTAACAAACCGCCGTGCCAACGTTCTTCCAAGGGAGAAGAACAGGTTGCTTCATTTGAACCAGTTTCTACATTGCAAAGACCCGAACTGCCCACAATTCGGCCTAACTGCCAAATCTATTAACCCCACAAAATATTTCTGTGCTGCGTACCACAATATTCAGATGGGCAATATTATTTCAAAATGCTTTTCACCGTGGGTTTGGTTTTCTTGGGTTATAACTAGAATGCTCATTCACTACAGGAATGTGAAGTGCTCAAATATTAAAGGTTAAGATAAAAATTATTCAGGATAGATTTCTGTCCATGCATAGAGCAGAGAACATCAGACTGACTGGCATATTTATATTAAATGCAAATTGCCCTTTCTACCCCACATCTGCAACCCCAGCACCTTGGAGAGAGAAATATCTTGCCAAAGGTTAAAGGTCTGTTTCTTAGGCGGGTGCAGAGCCGCTGCCTAACCCAAGCTCATGTTTAGAGAGGCAGACCCTCCCCCAGCTCCAGGGTGGTCTGCTCTCATTTATGCACGCATGATTCTTCTTCCTTACTACCAGCTGTGGTCCCTTCCCCCACCCCCAACAAGCTTATAATAAAAGCCCCTTCCCACTCCTGAGAGCAACGAAAGAGGGGGAACTCATTTTCCCATCTATCTGGGGGAAATTTAATTATAAAGTCAAATCTGGAAGAACAGAACACAAAATAACCACATTAAATAAAGATAAAAGAGGGTTCTGAACCTGACTGTGAGCCAAAAGAATAAAAAAAAATCACAAAAAAATGAGAGTAATTCAATGAATCATAGATCTGAATATTCTTTTTTTTCCCCCCTCTAAACTCTCAGCCCAACTGAAAGATCTTTCTAAGGACAACTGAAGCAAGCATTGGATGAACTCAGATGAAGCACATTTAGAAATTATAAAGAGAGAAGGACTGTGGCAAGCTGTGTATCTAAAATGGTCAAGTTTATAAAGTAAGCACTGTATAAAAGCCAGGCGATTGGACAGATGAACCGAGTCCTGCCTTCTCGTTTTACAATAAGAAGCTATGCAGAAAGGAGAGATGAAGGACCCAGTGGGGATTTCTGAAATTCACAGTGACATGAGCTACAGCAACTGGAGTTGAGAGTCCATGAGAAAGACAGACCACCGAACTCCCCTAAGGCCCAAAGTAGCAAGATGGAGGCTAAAATAGTTAAAATACTTGGCATTGTTGTCAATCCATGCAGAAGTCTATGGTCAAAAGAAGAACTGAGACCAAGAATAATCAGCTTGTCCCAAAGTCACCCACCAAATGGGCTGCAAAGATAGTGAGGGCTAGAATCCAGTCCTCGGGGCACTTTAGGGCCCTTTCACTGAATCCCAGACTTGCAGAATGAAAACAAAAATTAAAACAAACAAACAAACAAAAAACCAAGACAAAACATCACAGCAGCTCCACAGAGGAGCTGAACAAATTTGATATGAAACTCTTCAAAAAACCGGATACGGAGCCACCATGCTCCGAGGTCATTCATTATATGCTTGGGCACTGGCTGAGTCCGGCTCTGACATTCTTTGACTCAAGCCTTCTCTGTTGAACAATAGACCAGAATGTGCGGGTGTTTATTCAGTGGTTCAACTTGAGCACCACAGCTTCTCAGGTCAAGAGCTGTGCTGGTGCTCCCTGTCTGAGGGATAGCATTCCTCTGGGGGACAGCATCCCTGTTTCCTCTCTTGGTCTGTATGCTAGAACCATGTGTCTGTCATGGTTTGACTATGAAATACCACCCCAAAGGATCATGTGCTGAGGTTCGGTCCCCAGTTGCAAGAGCTATTGGTGATTAGATCATGAGGGTCGAATGATTAACCCACCGAAGGAAGAGCTTACAATTGAATGGGCAACAAGGAGATGCAACCTAGATGAATGACAGTCACTGAGGTGTGACTTTGAAAGATAGATCTTCTCCTCAGATCATTCTTGCTCTCTTTGCTTCTTGGCCACCATGAGTTGAGCAATCTGGTTCCACCACGTTTCCTTCTTCCCCGATCTTTGGCTTCTGTTTCTTCATGACCCAGAAACAATGACCAGCCAACCATAGGCCGAAGCCTCTGAACCCATGAGTATAAATCACTTTTCCCTTAAAAATTTTTTTTAAATCACATTTTTCCAGGAAGAATGTTACACAAAAAGAGCTTAACGGATGGTTCTTTTTTTTTAAAAAAAAATATTTACTTATTTATTTTATGTATATGAGTACAGTGTAGCTGTGCAGATGGTTGTGAGCCATCATGTGGTTGCTGGGAGTGGAACTCAGGACCTCTGCTCACTTTAGTCCAAAAATATGTTTATTGTTATATGTAAGTACACTGTAGCTGTCTTCAGACACACCAGAAGAGGGCGCAAGATCTCATTGTGGATGGTTGTGAGCCACCATGTGGTTGCTGGGAGTGGAACTTGGAAGAACAGTCAGTGCTCTTAACCACTGAGCCATCTCTCCAGCCCTTAATGGGTGATTCTAATAGCATCAATGCCATTAGAAAAGCAAGAAACTTTTATGTCCCTCTACCAAGGGTAGTTAACCCAACAAGGGTCCATATTTTCTAAGCCCCTTCCCTATTTTGTGACTTGACTCTTTGCCCAACCCCTAGTTGGCCAGTGCTACTGGCCAGTCAGTACTGACTCCATAAGCTGTGCTCTCGGAAAAACAGTCGCCACCTGTGCTAGGATTAAAAGATGAAGGCCATCTTTGCCATGGCTGCTTGCTAACTCAGTCTGGGTCCTAGTGTACCCTTTTTGCAAAAAGAAATTGCCTTGTTTGAGGTACTTTTATCTGTATGGCTTTTTGTGCCACACCGAAATTATTCTTTCAATATGAGGGTATGTCCTAAACTTCAGATTCCTTTGGGAGAGTGTTCGGATCCCTTCCCTTGGTGATGTGTCTCATGCCATGCTGTGGTGATTCTCAGGTGAACGATATTCTCTTTTTTTCTACATCAGTAACAACCCCAGAATTGAAAGTTTCTTTACAACAAGAAAAAGAACCCAAGAAAAACCCCAAGGAGACCAGGTAACGCTTGTGTACGAGGCCAAGAACAGCAAGGTCCTCCTTGGTTGTCACTCTGGGGGATGGATGAGAGGTCTACAACGCTGGTGTAGAATCCTCATCCTTAGCTCCGTCAGTGTCTTCGGGGATCTCTGATGATAAGCCTGTTGATAAGAAGTACCCTGACACAAACACCACCCTACAAAGGAATCGATCCCATCGACTAAGCATTGGAAGTCAAAAGTGAGAGAAACCTTCATTGTGGGATCCGAGGCTCTCTGAAGGGTTAACACTCACGAAACCCAGATGGGAAACAATGTATCGAAAAGGAGAAGCAGACTTTTTTCAGAAGGGAAACCAATTCCTCTGGCTGGCCCAGAGATTCCCCCACCCTATTGACTATACCTCTCCTGCTATTTAGGGAGAGATTGAACAATGTGAAAGAGACCTCCGAGACCCAAGCTCGACAACCTACCTATGTCAACACCACTCTCTGGACGTGGATTCTCTCTTCTTGCCCTCTCTAGACTGTTCCATGGAGAGCCTGGGACGCTTTGAAACACGTTTAGAGGAAGAGAAAACACTTGGTTTGGTTAAGCCCTACACTTCAGTAGACTTTATGGTGCCCAGGCAGTGCCTCTCTAATTACGAAAAAGCATTACACAAGATGTGGTCTGAATATGTGAATGTTTGAATGTGGTATGGCCCACGGGAAGTGGCACTATTAGGAGGTGTGGTCTTGTTGGAGAAAGTGTGTCACTGTGTAGGTGGGCTTTGAGGGCTCCTAGTGCTCAAGCTCTCTTCCTCCCCCCTCCCGCCCCACCCCCCCCNCCCCCGCCCCTAGAGCAGAAGTAGTCATCTCCTGGCTGCCTTCAGTTCAAGATGTAGAACTCTCATCTCCTCGGGAACCATGTCTGCCTGCAGGCTGCCAAGCTTCCTGCCATGATGATAACGGACTGAACCTCTGCAATTGTAAGCCAGCCTTAATTAAATGTTTGTCTTCATAAGACTTGCCTTGGTCAAGGTATCTCTTCATAGCAATGAACACCCTAACTAAGACACGAGGCTACCAAAGTTTTGAGTCAGGGTTAACTATTTTTAACAAGTGGTTTTCTAAGGGTCTTAAGTTCTAGCCAGCACAGAAGGTCACAGATTTGTGTGATCTCAGCCCACGCCCTGTTTGGATGGGATAAAATGACGTTAAGGTCACTTCCCTGTTGTCTCAATATGTTCCCAGAGCAACAGCGCCACCTATGGAGTGTTAGGCACACCTGCATTCCTTTTGCTTCTTTCCTGGGTTCTCTTTCCTAACAGCTGCCTTTATCTGTGAGCAGAGGAGAAATGGAAACAGGGTCCAGATGACGTTACTCGTTACTATTTACAATTGGTGATAAGACATACAGACTCCCTTTTTTGAGGTTGAGACCAAGGACTTCCTCCCTCTGCTTATTTGCTTTGCTCTTTTCAGACCAAAATACCCAAGCCACATGGACTACCTCCCCCTGTAGCTATGCTAACCTAACTCAGGTGATTGCTTTCAAGAAAAGGGAGTAAGCGTCCATATTTAATCTGGGAGATGGGTGGATCTGACAGAGACTAGTTCCCTGGTAGGGGGTGGGATCATTTTATCATGGATTCCCCCCACCACCACAATAAAAAAGTAACTATGTTACTTTGTCACCATCTTGACTAGTGACCTCATAGAGGTGGAGACAGCTATGTGACTTGGCTGCCATCCTGAGTGATGTCATCAAGATGGCATAAACCATGCCATCTGACCTCCATCTTGGTTAGTAACATCATCAAGATGAGGATGACCATATGACTTCACCACCCATAAAACTTCCTGCCACTGCTCAGTCCTCAGACAATCACTCCATCCCTAGGACTTCCTGTCCCCATCCTCTTCCTGTCCCCATCCTCTTCCCATTTTTTTTCTTTTTTCTTTTTACCTTCCTAGATGCCTAATGGAATCATGGAAATGGGAGACCTGGAGACGACTCCAGCATGGACTCTCATGGCCAAGGTCAATGCATTTTTTTTTTTTTTTTTTTTGTCCAGACTAGGAGGACAATACTAGACCTCCATGGTGGGTTCTTTTGGTTCGGTTTTGCATGATACATTTGCTGGTTTTCAGGAGGCACTTAAGGTTTCCCCAGCTACGTGTCGCCAGCACTAGACAGCTACAAAACGGAGCAGACACTGAAGGAGCGAGACTTGGAAAGCACCTGTACATTTACAGCAGCCCAGGGAGAACCATGGGAAAGCACAGATCCCAACTGGCACTGGAGGGTGATTGCCAGAGCGTAGCTCCCACAGCTGGAGGCAAAGGGGATTCAGCCTGCGGCACGGGAGGCTGGAGATGAGGATGGACTGTGGTCTGTATAAGGGCCTTCTCCTCCACCTGCCTCTGCCTCCCAAGTGCTGGGATTAAAGGCGTGCGCCACCACGCCTGGCTCCACGCTTATTTTTCTCTGATGGAGGTAGAGTCTTCTCCTTTGTGAGACTCCTTTGCTCCATGTTTATTATCTGCTTCTCCACATCAAGCCCTGGGCACCTTGCTTCTGTTTTGACTTCCCACTTACAGTGACATTGATAGGCTACAGAAGAAGAACAAGTTGATGACATCCCTTTCCAAGAATTCCAGCCTCTCGGTTTTAACGGAGCCTCCTTCGCTGAGTCAGAGGGAGCTTGCAAACATCCACTTGAAGATGTTTTATTGTGTTGTTTCTGCTTTTCTCAGCCTGCTACTTGCCAAAAGCACATCATTCCCTGGATTGTGCAAAGCACAGATAGAGTTTTTTGTTGTTGTTGTTGACTGTACTGTGTTTTAAGGTGGTATTGCACCCTCTGAGCCTCTAAGCCAGTGGTTCTCAACTTTCCCAATGCTACAACCCTTTAATAATAATAATAAAAAACCCAGTTCCTCATGTTGTGGTGACCCCCTCCAACCATAAAATTATTTTATTTCTACTTCATAACTGTAATTTTGCTACTGTTATGATTCATAGTGTAAATATTTTTGGAGATAAAGGTTTGCCAAAGGAGTTGCAACCCACAGGTTGAGAACCACAGCTCTAAGCCAATTACTGTCTTTATAATTCCAGCTGTGCCTGCTTATGCAACATCATCACAGCTGGCCTTGTTGATTATTGATAAAGATTGCAATGCCTGGAATGGATTTTGTTTTTCCAGAATGGGAAAAAACTGGAAAGTCTGAAGCAAGCCATACCATACAGGTTTGAGCAAGTGGCATGAAGGTATATAAAAGATGAGACTTTATATATGCTATTAACACATCTAAGGTCAAAGTTCAACATATTGCTGTCAAAACCCTGCTTAATTGTATGTCAAAGCAATGCTTATTTTAAAGTGGTTGAGGGGCTGGTGAGATGGCTCAGTGGGTAAGAGCACCTGACTGCTCTTCCGAAGGCCCAGAGTTCAAATCCCAGCAACCACATGGTGGCTCATAACCATCTGTAACAAGATCTGACTCCCTCTTCTGGAGTGTCTGAAGACAGCTACAGTGTACTTACATATAATAAATAAATAAATATTTAAAAAAAAAATAAAGTGGTTGAATTTTGCCCCAGCTTTATCTGAGTATCACACCATAAGTAAAAGTAGCAGGCTGCTGTAGTCAACCTTCTGGGTGCTCAGCAGCCATATTTGGAGGCCTATATTGATGTGGTTGGAGGGATTGTCTTCTGAGGTCAACTAGGTCCCCTGGGACTGTGGGACATCTCTAAAATATCCTGTAAGCGTTCAAGAAACCCATGAAGACCCCAGCTCTAACCAAGTGTTCAAAAAGGAAGGTCAACAGAAGAAATCTTTCCCCTGTGCCTTCAAGTGAGACCACAGCTATGCAAGGCCAGCAACAGAACAACTAGTTAAAGGCAGGCTGGAGGGGTCCGAGGTTCTCAAGCCCACGTGAGTCCTGAGGACCAGGTCCTCATCTGGCCTTGACAGTTAAAGAGGGGAAAGTGACTAATGTTGGTCAACTTTATGGTGACAACATCAAGCAGGAAAGTACAGGCAGCCACTAAAATGATGGGCATGTCCCCTCCACCCTCTGAGGGGTTGCACTGCCCACATAGGGGGCGCTGTCTAAACAGCCATTTCTCCCTGAGGATCCTCTTCTTGATAAGATTTGCTGCCCTGGAGTGAGTCCAGACCCCAGCTCCCTGCAGCAGCTGCCTCCAGCCAGGAGAGATGGGCCCACTACTGTTTAACCTAAGAAGTAAGTGAGAGCTAAGGTTCTTTTCTCTGCCTCTCTAGAAGCCATTGGGGGGAGAGGGGGACTCACACTGATTCCAGCTGTTCCAAAAGCTACTGAGGGGCCTCCAAGCAGATCCTGGGCCCATCACTCTGCAGAGCAGCCTTGGAGGGCAAAGGGGAGTGAACAGGGAAGGATTCAAAGCTGGATGCTTTTGTGAGCCCAGTAAGAGATTCTAGTGGACTTGGCAAGTGCTCTAATATTACCAGATAATAAAGAATAAACCTAGAAATGGAAAGTAAAGGCAATCATATAAACTATATAAATATATGGACACAAGGAGACTAGCAACGCACTTTAAAATTGGAATTATTATTATTATTATTATTATTATTATTATTATTAGTGTGTGTGTGTGTGTGTGTGTGTGTGTGTGTAGGTCAGAGGACAACTGTGTGGAGTCAGTTCTTTCTTTCTACCTTTTTGTGGGTTTAGAGGATTTAAACTTGGGTCATGAGAGAATTGCTCAGCAAGCATTTTACCAACTGAGCTATCTTAGCAGCCCAATATTGTTCTAAACATTCAATGGGTTATTGAAGAAATGGGTAGGGATTATTTTTTAAATGCTAGAATAAAAGGAAAATGAAAACTAACATAGCAAAAAATCTGGGGGATTCCGCAAGGAAAAGAGGAAAGTTTAGAGCTATTAGGGATTTGTGTTTAAAAAAAAAAGAAAGAAAGAAAGAAAATCAAAGGGTAGGAGAGAGGGCCCAGTGGATAAAAGCACTTATCATAAGTCCGGATGATCTGAATTTGATCCCATGAACCTGTGTGAAGGTGGAAGGAGAGAATCATTTACACGCATTATCATCTCCGAGTCCCAAGTGTGGCAACATGCCTGCATGTCTGTGTGCATACATACACTCAAAAAATAGAAGTAAAAACACTTATATACCAATAAGTCTAAAAATCTGGACTAAAGGGGTATTCTTATAGACACATATGGCCTACCAAAATTTAAACAAGAAATATAAACTAGATAGTAATTAATAACAATAAAAATAAAGCAATTATCACATATGTGCAAAATCTGCAACAAATACTTGCATGATAGACCATAGAAGAGTAGACCTGGAATGAATCCCCACTATCTACAACCCTCTGTTTTTGACAGAGTTTGGAAAAAAAAGAAAGTTGAGAAAAAGTCAATCTGAAACTAAAACTATTATAGGAAAAGGTAGGGCAAGCATTTCAGGCTATAGCCATAGGCAATGACTTCCCCAACAGGATGCTGTTGGCTCAAGAAATCATAAGGACTAACCAATGAGCTACACCACACTACGATGCTCTCTACAGCGAAGGGAGCCAGGAACAACTGGAAAGACAACCTCCACAATAGATCGTCTGCAAGCTAGTCATCTGACCGAGGAGTAATATGTCAAACATACTCAAAAACTAACCAGGAAACTAACCACTCAAAAACTAACCAGGAAAGGACAGATCATACAGTTGGAGGATGGGCAAATGAGCTGTATAGATGCGTCTCAAGAAGAAGGAGCACAAGTAGCCATTAGGGGAAGGCCAACCCAAGCCAATGATGAGGTTTCTTCTCATGCCAGTCAGAATGACTGTCAAGAAAGCAGGGTTCCCCCAGAGCCTTCACTTAGTTGTGGATTTGGAGAGCCTTGCCTCCCGTTCCATCTGTATACATGAAAGAAGAGGTGGTCAGAAAAGGAGATACATGATGTGGCCATTTCTCCCACCTTCCATCTCTGGGCCCTCTGAGGGGCTTCCAGCAGTACCATACTGGGGCAGAGTGGGTGGCAGCTCATAACCTCTGTGTTCCCTTAGACCCTCGTGAAGGGGGTGGGGGTGGGGGTCCCAGGGAAGAAGTTGCCATCTTAGCATAAACAAGTGGTGCTCACGGGTGGAGCTGACTTGCTCCACTATACATTTCTTTACAGTAAGATACTAACTGCTTAAGAAATGAAGATGAACCAGGTGGTGGTGGCACAGGTCTTTAGTTCCAGTACTCTGGAGACAGAGGCAGGCAGCTCTCTGAGTTTGAGGCCAGCTTGGTCTACAGAGTTCCAGGATAGCCAGGGCCACACAGAGAAACTCTAACAAACAAACAAACAAGCAAGCAAACACAACAACAAAAAAGATGTTTTGATTCAGCCATTTAGCAAGTAAAAAGAGTGTTTTTTGTTGTTGTTGTTGTTGTTTTGTTTTGAGACAGGGTTTCTCTGTGTAGCCCTGGCTGTCCTGGAACTCACTTTGTAGACCAGCCTGGCCTCGAACTCAGAAATCCGCCTGCCTCTGCCTCCGGAGTGCTGGGATTAAAGGCGTGAGACACCACTGCCTGGATCAAAAAGAATGTTTTAAGTGGTCATCCTTATATACTTATTGGGTTTGATGACAGTTCGAGTGACTTGGGACCCTGACTCAAAATAGCAACAAGAAATCATTTGTCAGAGCATCCTTAGTAGTGAATTTGTCAAAGAAACCTGGTGTAAAATCTACACAATGAAAATCATAAAATGTGGAAAGAGCTGAAGCAACAGAAAAGTGACTCCACAGGCCAGAGGACCAACATTGTTAGATTGTATGCTCAAAAAATGCCCATGAAGTCCGTCAAGCCTCAATTTTCTTCTTAAGAAGAAAAATTTTAGGAATTTAGAAGCTAAGTCTAAAAATTCATATAGAAATGAAAACAAAAAAGCCAAAGCCGGGGCTGGAGAGATGGCTCAGTGGTTAAGAGCACTGACTGCTCTTCTAGAGGTCCTGAGTTCAATTCCCAGCAACCACATGGTGGCTCACAACCATCTGTAATGAGATCTGATGCCCTCTTCTGGTGTGTCTGAAGACAGCTACAGTGTACTTATATATAATAAATAAATAAATCTTAAAAAAAAAAAGCCTAGAACAATTGAAATCACTTTAAATAAAGTTGAAATTGGAATACTTGTGCTGCCCAATCAAGATAGCTGGCCTTGGTCTTGGTAGAACATACCTATAATTCCAACAGAAGGCTGAGGCAGGAGGATTACCAGTTTAATTAAGTCCAGTGCTGGCAACACCAGAGATTGCTTCTTTTGAAAAGCAGAAGGGGAGGTAATTACTTTTTTTTTTTTTTTAAACAAAGGAGAGCCATCAAGATGCTCAACAGCTGGAAAAGCCACTTGTCATCAAGCCAACAACCTTATATGATTCCTGGAACCCGCACGGTAGAAGGAGGGACTGTGGCAAGATGTCCCCTTACCTCTACTCATACATCATAGCATGTGTCTCCTCCCTCCCCCAATAAATAGATATAACAAAATCTAATTTTTTCTACAAAGGTTTAAAGGCAAACTAAGGTATAGAAAACAATGTTTACATATAATTGATTCTATGACAATTGAAAACAAAATATAAAAGTGAATCTCCACCCTTAACTCACACCTTAGACATGAATTAACTTGAAGTGGATTGTTGGGCAGTGGGCGGTGCTCTGGGCGGGCAGATGTGGAAGGACAGCTGCACACTTTCCACGTGGCCTTGGGTGGGTGTCTGGCCGTGAGAAGCCACGGAACCCCAGCTTGGCAGGGGGGAGGACAAGGGGTAGTCCCAGGTAACAGGTTCTGAGTCTTGGGCGTCCCAGACACCGCTGGACACTATGGAAGAGCTGAGAACAAAGGGGCAGAAGGGAGGAGAGGGCAGGGAGAGACAGGGTGCTTGGTGGTTCCCACCTGGGTGAGAGTCCTTGGTCTGGTCCGTGGCTGGAGCGCAGGAAGGCCTTCTGGTGGGAGGTTAGACTCAGCTCTTTAGGGGAAAGCCTATCCCATCCTTCAAGCATGGTGGGCCTTGATGAGCAGAGACAGTCTATGGTTTTAGAGCTTTATTGTAGAAAGGCAGGGAGAAAGAGAGAAGGTAGAAAGGGAGAGAGGCCAGCCATGGCCACATGGAGAGAGGGGTGAAGGGAGAGAGAGAAGGAGAACTAGAGATGAGAGTAAGAAAGGTGAGAGCTTAAAGAAAGTAAGGAGGGGCCAAGCAGCCCCTTTTATAGTGGGCTGGGTTATCTTGTTGTGGGGAGGAGCCTATATAGCTAGTCAGGTAACTGTGGGGATGGAGTTTAGCCAGAGTGCCAGAAGCTTGGGGCTTTATCTGCATGAGTGATAGTCACACACCTCTCCTGCGGGGGCTGGGTGGTGGTGGTAACTTCTACAGGAGCCAGAGGTCCAGGAGACATGATCGAACACCTTCTGTTCCATGTAGGTGGAGATCACCACCCATCCAACATTATACAACTCCTGGAAAAGGTTAGCATAAGATTTTAGTGGCACGTGGCTTAGTAAACATTTGTTCAGTGGGCAAAAAGTCAAGGACCATAAATACAAAGAATAATGAATAGTACATCATCAAAACTTAATTTTTTTCTTTAAAACATATTAGTATAAATTAAGATAGAAGACTCAAGCTTAAAGAATACATTTTATATCTGACAGACACGGATGGTGGAGAAGAAATAAGAACCACTCACATCTCATTAGCATAGCAAATAATCCAATGAAATTGAAGGCACACTTGAACAGATACCTCATCAAGGAAGATAAACAGATGGCAAAGAAGCACATGAAAAGACACTCCTCTTATTAAGCATTGATGAAATGCAAATTAGAACAATAATGAGATACTGCTATCTACCTGCCAGAATGGCTAAAATTAAAAACGCCAATCATACCGTGCCAGTGAGGATATAAATAAACGGAATTCCCACCCATTGATAATGGAATTATAAAGTGAGGTAAGCAGTCTGGAAAAGAATCAGTTTCATAAAAAGATAAATATGTTCCTATGGTGACTGTTAATCTGCATTGTCAACTTGACACACTCTCCAATCACCTAGGAGATGTCAATAATGTCACTACTTAGGAACCATATATGCCTTGTCACATCCTTTCAGGGATCCAGGAATGGACCTTACTGGGGCATCAAGGGAATTAAGAAGAGATAGACACACAGAGACACTGAAATACTGGGCTCAGAAGATCTGGGCTCAGGGGATCTGGGCTCAGGTGATCTGGTGGGGAAAGCAGAGCACTCTGGAAGTTCTGTGTGTTTATCCGATAGGGTTGGTGGAACAGGGAGCCGAGATTACTGCACACAGCTGGCCAGGGAGGAGAACTATTACAGAGCTATAAACAAGGAAGCAGGGTTTATGGTATACAGCTGGGCGAAGACACAGGTTGGCTAATCTACATTGGTGCCATCCTGGCGGGCAGGAAGTCTTTAGGCTGTAAACATTCTTCCGTTACCCTGTGCTAGTCTTTCATCACTGTGACAAACACCCACAGGACGTATTTTCTGATTATTTACTTATTGGTTTTATGAGCTAGGGCATCACTAAGTGGACTCTGAGTTTAAAGAAATCTATAAAATCATAAAAGGAGGCTTTGAAGCCTGGGCAGCAGCCATGATGAGTAGTGATACATTGTATCTTACTCAAATGAAAATTTCAAAGAATAAAGAAATTTTAAAAACAAACAAAAACTCCACTGGGATTCCGGATTGGAGATACCCCAGCTGGAGACGCTTCAACAGAACAGAGATGCCAGAGCGGATGCGAAGACAGGAGAATTCTCCTGCCCTGTGGGAATGAAGATCAGTCCAGCCACTATGACAATCCATATGGAAGTTTCCCCAAACTGTAAAAGCAGAACGACCATGCGATCCTGCTATGCTGTATATACCCAAAGGATTCTAAACCACCATATCCCAGAGACCCTTATGTAGCTCCTTTGTTATGGCAATATCTTAGTTTGCTCTCTGTTGCTGTGACTTAAAAAAAAAAAAAATGACTAACAACGTTTTGGACAGGAAAGGATTGACTTCAGTTACAGTCATGAAGGTAATGTCTAGGCAGGAACTCAAGGCAAGACCAGAGGCAGAAACCATCCAAGAAACCGGCTTACTGGCTAGCTCTTCAAGGTTTTCTCAGCTTGCTTTTTTTACACTACTCAGGACTATGTGAGGGTATCATTGCCTACAGTGGGGTGAACCCTCTCATACCAATCACCAATCCAAAAAAAAAAAAAAGCTCACACTCACAGGCCAATCTGATAGTGTATTCTCAATTGAGGATCCCTCTTTCCAGATGATTCTAGCTCATGTCAAGTTAGCAAAAGCAAACAAACCCACCCAAAATCCCTAACCATCACAGGTAATAGTCACAATAGTTACATTATGGAATCAGCCTAGATGTCCATTAACAGATGAAAGACCAAGACAGACACATGCAGAGATTTATTTACCCATAAAGAAGGATGAAATTATGTCATTTTTCAGGAATGGAACTGGAGATCATCAGATTAAATGGGATAAGCTAAATTCAGAAAGACAGATATCATGTGTGTTTTCAAATATGCATAGTCTAGATTTTAAAAAAAAGGGTGAAAGTAGAAATGGGTCTGGGAAGAAGGGTACAGCAGACGGGGCGGGGGGGCATGGAGGGGGGCAGCGAGAGGGGGTGGGGCAGCAAGTGGGGCAGAGCAGAAAGATAGGGTAATGGGGATTTGGATAGAGACAAAACACATAATGCTAAAGTATACACTAATAAATAAAAGAGAAAACCAAACAAATAATAATAATAATAATAAAACCTCAGAGAGTTTCCTTATTCCTTCTGTCATGGAAGAACACAGGGAGAGGACACATGTGAGCCATATGTACACAATTTTCATTGAATAAAAAATTAAAAACAAACGAAAACTCTATTGAGACTCCCGACCTCACTGCAGTTAGGAAGTCTACCATCAAGGAAAAAATAGATGCTAGCGAAGACCTGGGGTCAAGAGAGCCTATTGTACACATTGTGGGAATGTAAATTAGTCCAGCCACATCGGTGAATCTGCTAGTCCCTTGATCTTGAACTTCCCTGCCTACAAAACTGTGGAGTAAATTGGCTAGAAGCCAACCAAGGCGTATATTTGCTGTTCTTAGTGTTCTCTATACACTCATGCAGATCTGCACTTCTATCTTGTATCATTTCTTCTGCCTAAAGGACTCTATTGAATGTTTCTCATATTGATTGGTTAAAAGCATGATCGTATGAGGTCCCTCAGTGCTGAGCCTTTCCTAGCCCCTGCTTCTCCTCTCTCCTGCTTAGATCCCATCAGCACAGGACAGTGAGTTAGAAGTTCTGCTCGAGCACTAACCAGGCTTTCTCCCACCCCAGAGCACTGGCTGAGATACACGTGTCACATCTACACAGAGAGTTGCTTTCAGGAGCGAGGCTGGGACACAGGTAGGGCAGGAGAGGAGTTTGGGAGAGGGGGACACAAGCAACCTTACTTTCTCAGACACAGAGCCTGAGACTGGGTGACTCCTTGTTTTGGGGCACACGTACCTTGGTTATTTCAATCTGGTGAGTGGCTGACCCAGTTAAAGGTGTGTAAGGATGGTTCCAGTTGTAATGTAGGTTTAAAACACATTGCTCCCCAATATAGTGAATGCTCAATGCCAGGAACATACAGTAGATGCTAGCAGAGGTGCCTTTGGTTTCAATATGGCAGAAGAAGATGCTGGGTCATTTGACTGGGTAGGAAGCTGGGGTAGAAATGGAGGTGGAACAGGAATCTGGGGCAGAAAGAGAGATGGGGAGAGTGACAGAAGGGAGCAAAGAAGAGGAAGCCACAGGCCTGACCCTGTCAGTATCTCTCAATTCCCCATCCTACATCTAGCAATCCTTCTTTGCTCTAAGGTGTAACCATGAGGTTCAGGGCAATGTAGTGCCTGCATGATTGACAGGCTGATGGATGATGGCTCATGGAACAGCTGCTGTGAGTTTGCTCAAGATAACAGGCACTGGCGCAGGTCTGGAGCACTGTGGGAAACTGCTCAGCTGGCTTCTCTCCTAAACTCCTTTCCTGTGTTCCTCCAGGCTGGGAAGGCCCTTCGGCTTCCTCCTTCTGCCCAGCCCACGGGAACTCACCTCCATGTCCACCTTCCTTGGCCTTGAGAAAGGAGCCCTATCCTCCCCGCCCCCCCAACTCACAGCTCCATTTTCTGGTGTTTGGTGTTTACTATTCTTTAAGGTTCAGCAGTGGTGTCCTACAGCAGTTACCTCCAGATTGAAACACCCCATCCTGCAGCGAAACTCCTTAAGGAGGAAGTTGAAAGACTCAAAACAGCTTCAGGAAGTCCCTGAAACTGAACCTTGTTCACTGGGCTCCTCCCTTCCAAGAGTAAACAATAAAGACCGCTGAGTGTTTGCTCTCTGAGAGGATGTGTGGCAGAGACTGAGAGGAACTCAGCTACCTGGGAGAAGATACAGAGACCAGCAGAACTGCCTGGAAGAGATTCAGACAGACTGAGCTGCCTGGAAAGCGCATTCTCCAACCCTTTGAGCTGTCTGCAGATGAGCAGTGTCGTGCAATGAGCTCCAGGTTCCCAGATTTTGTAAGCTGTCACCCATGCTGGGGTGGGCTCCGGTGATGAAGCTCACTTTGTGTCATTTCTCTTCCAATAAGTAACCCTTCACTCATGTCCCCGCAAGTAACCCCAATAAAACTCATTGCTTCACCAAGTTGGGTGTGTTATTACCTATAGTTTGGGCTGTTGTGCACTCTCTATCTGGGGTGAGTAGACCTGTATGTTGCTTCTGCCCAGGGAAAGTCTTGTCACACAAGGGGAAACCCTCATGCCATTTCGTATAGGGACGAGTAAAGGTTAGAGAAATTAAGTGACATGCCCAAGGTGACCCAGGAATTTGTCAAATTTTTGTAAAACTGAGACCAACGGTGGTTTCCCGGTCCTGTCTGGGATGCTTGTCAGGTCTATGTCATGATTCTTCACCTGAGATCTTCGTGCAGGCAGGCCCTGGGTCCTCTGTGCAGGTCAACGACGTGACTCTTTCAGCTCAGAGTGACTATGACTTGTGGCGGTAGAGGCTCCTTAGCTTCCCAGACAGTGGTGCCCAAGTACCCAGAGTGTTTTACCTGCAGGATCAGCTCATGTCTGCGAATCGAGTTTCTGTTAATGAATGGCGACATCGTCGTCATAAATATTGATGGATTGAGACTCCGGCTCAGTCTGGACCTGAAGCCGGGACTTTTGCCAAGGAAGGCAAAGGAGAGAATAATTTGAAGCCCTATGTAGACAAATCTGTGATTGACTCAGGGCATGGGATACCTCTCTGTTGTCATGGTGACCCTTAGGGGGCAGGGAGAAGAGGCGGTTCTTTAACAGCATCCCAGACATCAGGGCTCTGAAGTAACAGCCCTTTTAGAATTGAATCATATTAATAAGCTCTAGCCAAATGCACAAGCCTCTCTTTTTTTTTCTTTAGATGCATTATTAACTCGGCTAGCAATAAGACCTCATAAATGCAAAGTGTCTGTCCAGTAAGAATACCACTTCCAGTGTGGGATAATAAAGGTACTTGCCACTCACCAAACTGATGCATACAGGGAAACCAAGGAAAGTAGGTATGCATGAATCCTTTCCTCCTCCTCCTCCTCCTCTCCCTCCCTGCTCTTTTATGTGCATCTTTTGAAGTTTTGGAGAGGTCTCACTTCTCCCTGAGATGTTGTGGGGTAATCCTCAGTGAACACTGCTCAGACATGGGTTTAAGCCAATGGGAAGTCACCCTACTGGGTAATCAGGATCCCAGTGTGGCCCCAGGACTTTCTCAGAGTGAGCTTTTAACTACAAAGCACATGCTCTGGGTTAACATACTTCAGTTAACAAGAACAGTTAGCCAGAAGTGGAACTACAGAAGCCAAAAGGCAAGGTTAGTACATTTTTAGACTTTCTCGGAACTACAGACTTTGATGGACTAGGCCTTTGTAGTTTTTGGCAGGTGGTTCCGTCTACATGCTGAGATTTACAGCCTGAACAGTACTTCCATCATGGAGTCAGTTGTGCTAAGGTCTGGGGCCCTGTTACTGAGGGGCTATCAGCAGCTAATGGTCCCCTGAGGGAAGGGTCGTCATTCTCTTTGGTAGTGTAGCCACTGATAAGAAGCTAGCTTGCTCATGCAAGCAGGCCTAACTAAACACACACACACACACACACACACACACACACACACACACACGCTCACACAATGATGAAGGAATGAGAGAAGACTTGGGGAAAAAGAGAAGTTTCATCTCTTGGGGGCCGGGCGTGGTGGCACACGCCTTTAATCCCAGCACTCGGGAGGCAAAGGCAGGTGGATTTCTGAGTTCGAGGCCAGCCTGGTCTACAAAGTGAGTTCCAGGACAGCCAGGGCTATACAGAGAAACCCTGTCTCGAAAAAAAACCAAAAAAAAAAAAAAAAAAAAAAAAAAAAGAAAGAGGGGATGAGAGGGTAATGGAATTTGACATGATGATGACTAAAATTCATCGTATGTGTATAAAATTATCATCAAACAAAACATCATTAAAAAAAGGAAATGTATCCCTTTCTCCCTCCATCTCTTCATTTACTCATTCAGATAGTTATTCATCAAGCAATTCATGTTTACTGGCCTCAAACATGGCCAAACACAGCCTCAGTTTCCATATGGTCTAGCCTTTGTTCTTCACCCAAAGTTTGGTTCCTGTATTAGGCAGGGTTCTCTAGAGAAACAGAATTTATTAAATGAATATATATATATATATACACATATACACATATAAAATATACATGTATGTGCAAATATGTATGTATATATGTATATATGCACACACACACACACACACACACACACACGTGTGTGTGTGTGTGTGTGTGTGTGTGTGTGTGGTTTTTTAGAATGGCTTATAGGCTTTGGTCCTGCTAGTCCAACAAAGGCTGTCTACCAACGGAAGGTCCAAGAATCCAGGAGCTGTTCAGCCCACAAGGCTCATGTGTCAGCTGATCTTTAGTATACATCACAATCCCAAAGAAGTAGGCTCTAAAGCCAGTGAAAGAATGAACTTGCCAGCGAGAGAGAGCAAGCAAAGAGAGCCAGCTTTCTTCCATGCCCTTTATAGGCTACCAGTAGAAGGTATGGCCACGATCAAAGATGAATCTTCTCACTTCAAAATGTCCAGATTTTAAAAGCTGGTCTTCCTACTTCAAATGATTTAATTAAGAAAAAAACATCCTTCACAGGTGGACCCAGCTGCTTGGGTTTTAGTTAATTCCAGATGTGGTCAAGATGACAACCAAGAATAGCCGTCACAGTCCCTCTGTTAAAAAAACACCGTCCCCCTCACTTCTCACGAGCCTGGCTAAGGCACTCCACACATCCCACACACACAGGATGCTTGCTCTGTGTTCTTAAGTAGAATCCCAAAGGCTTCCTCAAAGCTCCCCCCTTTTACATGGCCAGTCTTTGCATCTCTGAGATGGACAGCAAATTGGAGCTGATTAGCCGAAATCTCCATATCTGATCTAAAGTCTCTCCACGGCTGATCAAAGTCTTTCTACCACATAGACCACAGGAAACTCTTTGAGGTACAGTGATCATAACCCAAAGGCTTCTGGTCAGATCCCAAATGTGTTGAATAATGACAGCATACAGGCAAGAGAGAATCATGAGTGTGCTATGTTCAGAACTGTGTGCCTGGGTCTGGGGAGATGGATCAGCTGGTAAAGTACTTAACGTGAGGAGCTGAGTTTGATCCCTAGAGCCCATGTGAAAAGGTGGGTATGACGGCATGTGCTTGAACTCGGAGGTCCAGAGGGCAGAAGCAAGCAGATCCCTGGAACCCGTCGGCCAGCTAATCTAACCTACTACTTGATGAACTCCAGGTCACGAGAATCCATGGTTCAAAATTTTAAAAGAAAAAGAAAAAATACAGATGGCACCCGAGGACCAACACCCAAGGTTGTCTGCTAGACTCTATATGAACATTCACATACATGCACCTGCATGCTCATGCATACACTCATACATGCACATGCTCATTCTTTCCAGATCTTGTTCCTCGGTTTCTGCCCCCAAATTGTGATATTGCCCACAAAAGACTCTCTAGCCCCAGAGTGCATCTATTCTGCCACCAAATTGGAATCCTGATCCAACAGGATCTCCTTGGAGCTTCATCTTCGCTTTTGTTTTCCTGATGGACTTTAATGTCCCAAAGGGGGGTCGTGTGGACTGAACATCTGTCTCCCCCTCCCCCAAATACGTATGTGGAAGCCTGCCCTTGAGAACTGAACAGCTAATGAGGATAGAACTTACGTGAACGGATTGGAGCCCTGACTGGAGCTAAAGAGATCAAGCGAAGACACAAGAGAAGGTTGGACCAAGAAGCAGGCTTTCACCAGACATCAGATATACTGAAGCGCCTTGATTCTGGACTTCCCGATTCCAGAGCTATGAGAAACAGACTTAGTCCTAAGCCAGAGAGTATACAGAAGTGTGTCCATCTTCAAGGACTAAGATTATGAAAAGAAATTCATTTTTATCTGAGGTCAAACTCTTTCTTTGTTGTTAAGGATTTATTTATTTATTACATGTAAGTACACTGCAGCTGTCTTCAGACACTCCAGAAGAGGGTATCAGATCTTGTTATGAATGGTTGTGAGCCACCATGTGGTTGCTGGGATTTGAACTCAGGACCTTTGGAAGAGCAGTTGGTGCTCTTAACCGCTGAGCCATCTCACCAGTCCTGAGGTCAAACTCTTATGACTACAGCAAGAGCAAGGTCCCCAGAAGTCCATTCTGGTAGATGAGCCTCACAAAGGATGTCTCCTGATGTGACTGGAGCCTATGCAAAGATGGTACAAATTCAGGGACAGGAACCCAGACCAAGAAACACACAAAGGAAGAAACGTGGGCAGTGGAGAGCACTTGGGCTTCAGACAGAGGCTATATATAGTTCGAGGAAGAATGGCTCTGGTCTGAGTGAGGTCTTTCCAGTACAGAGGCATTTCTGCTATGGGTGGCAAGTCATCTTAGGACGATCTGGTTCTAGGCCAGGCTTCCTGACAGGCTGAACGAACGACGAAGGCTTCACCTTGGTTGCATATTGTCACTCTAGTAGCGGTTGTTTGAGAAGGCCAAGAAGGCTTTCTGGTTGTGAGTTGGGACCCTACTGATATGAATGGATCCCCTGTGACTGGGTAACAGGAGCCAACTACTAAAAGCATCATTCTGAGGGAGCAGAGATGCCTGACCCTGCTTAGACACTGGTGACTCTAAAAGGCATTGTCCGCTTTAAAAAGATGCATTTAAATTTATATGCATGTATGCCGGTATGAGCAAGTACCACATGAGTGCAGTTGCTTTAGAAGACCAGAAGAGGGAGCTGAGTCCCCTGGAGTTAAGGCTGCTATAAAATCTCCAACACTGGTGCTGGGAACTGAACTCAGGTCCTCTGCAGGGACAGCAAATGCTCTTAAGTCCTGAGCCATCCCTCCAACCCCTGAGTGCTGTCCATTTTAGGAAGCTTTAATCACATCCACTTGGTCTGTATTAATGCTAAGTTGGCCAAATCAGTTTTCCTCTGCAGTTTCTGGGTGTGAGTTCTGGAATTCCCTCACATATTCAGTGATACATGAAATTTCACTTCTTAAGAGATGTCACTCCTGTAGTGTAGCTCAAGTTCTTAGGTCATTAAGTATTACTTACAAATTGAGTAGAATTTTCTTAAAATAGTGAGTACTTACGGAAGTCAAACTGTGTAATTTGGAGATTCCACTTCTAGGTATATAATCAAGAGAAACAAGTATATACATCTGGTGAAAGACTGGTTTATGATTTCATCAAAGTCTTTTCCACTGTAGCCCCAAACTGACAGCAACCCAATGTCCAGCATGAACTGATCTTACAGATATATAATCAGCAAAAGAAGTCAAACCCAAACATGTGTGTGTTTATGTGTATGTGAATAAACATGTGATATGCTTATATATGTTATACATATAATAATTTACATATTATATGTACATATATGTAAATATAACACACACATATATATGCATCATCCCACCCATATGAAGAATGGGCAAAAATAGCAGGGGCAAAGGTCAGAGTGCATGTGATTTGACAGTGAGTGTGAACTGGCAAGGGACAGTCCCTGAGGCTGCAGACAGCCTGTGCTACAATCTGGGCAACCACACATAAAGACGGTCATGTGACTGGAAGCTTGTTTATCCCGTGCTGGGGACTGAATCCAGAGACTTGTAGATGGTGGAAAGTGTCTGTGTGTGAGCAGTGGCCTTTGTCCAAAGGTTCACATTTAACGCTAGTGCACTTTTATTTGTCGTGAGTTACTTATTTACAAGTTATTTACTGCAAGTTACACCTTTGCAGCATTGAAAAGGAAATTAAATTAGGAAAGAATTTAGAAATGCATCTAACCCTGACCAGGAAATTACTCTAATCCAGGAGATCAAGCATATTTAATTTTTCATACAGTCTCACATAGATGGGCTGAATATGAAAGAGAACTCTCCCCAGTGGAGCCTGCTGAGAAGCACGGATGCCAGGAGATGCTATGTTTGCCTGCTCAGTACTGATTTCCCGGACCACAGCCTGAACTTCTTTGTCCATCTGACCAACCTGAGCTGGTTTCTGGCCCATCTGACTGTACAGAAACCATATTGGCTTCTGCACACAGTGTCTGCTCCTCATCAGCCTCTGCTCAAGTGCTCCTATGGGCTCCTTCCCTTGTAGGCCAAGACCCTGATCCCACTTTTGCTCAAGTTCAGCAGTTCTCAACCTGTGCATTGTGACCCCCTGGGGAGTTGAACAACCCTTTCATAGGGGTTGCATATAAAATGTCCTTCATAGCAGTTAGTTACACCCTGATTCATAACAGGAGCAAGATTACAGTTATGAAGTAGCAAGAAAAACAACTTCATGGTTAAGGGGTCACTAGAACATGAGGAGCCCTATTAAAGGGTCACAGCATTAGGGGGGTTGAGAAGCATTACTCCAGCTCGTCTTCAACAAAGTCCCTCTTCATCCTTCAGATCCCAACCCACTTTAATTAATCCCTCTTCTATAGCATTCTGATTAGAACATCCAGCCCACAGTCCTTTCTGGTACTGCTAGAACATCTACCACCATCCATCTACCTGTCCACCCACCCACTCACCCACCTGCTCATCGATCTGTCCAACCATCCACCTACTTACCTCTTCATTCACCAACCCACTCATTTACCCATCCATCTACCCAACCACTCGGGCACCTGTTCATTAGTCCACCCACCTACCCACTCATCTGCTCGTTTAGCCCCTCACCCACCCACTAGCTCATCTGTCCTCCCATCCACTCTTCCTGTTCATTCATACCTCCCCCCACCCCAGCAGTCCACCCATCCTTTACCCACTCACTTCTTGTTTTATCCATCTCCAGCCTGCTGAGTCCTAACTACAGAAGCAGAGGTCACCCGTGAAGGTCAAGGTCAGCTGTGGAATGTTGTCTTAACTCTTCACTGCACTGAGAATAGTTTAACAATTCTGCCGACTGTTCTTCACGCCCTGTGCCCTATTCTATTTTACCAAGATGTTTTATTTTCTCTGAAACTTAGAAATCCAATTTTGATAACTTAATCGTGGTCTGTTTAATTTTTGTCCTGCGAGAAGGAGAGCATCTACTCTTCGAGGTGTTTTTAGCTCCGTTATCGTATCCATCATAAAACTTCTTTGAGATGAATATATACCCATTTGCCCGTGAGAAAACTAGCATTTGAAGAAGTAATATGCCCACAGTCACGCAGCCAGTGAATGTTGGACTGGAAGTAAGGTCCAGCCATGGCAGCTTCAATCATTTTCCCAGGCGTGAACTCCCTTTTCTGCTCTGCAAAAAAGTGCCAGCAGAAGTCACTAGATGGCATCGTGAAGTAACCGTGAGCCTGGCTTCCTCGCAGGGACGCAGGTGGAATACCGAGGCTGCAATTTCCATATTCATCACCAGGGGGCAGGCGGGGAGAACGAATGGCTCCGTGCCATCAAAGACTGAGAAAGCGCCTCAGGCAGCTAGCGCGGAGGAAGAATGTAGACGCTCTGACTCTAGGACGCTACAGACTCCAGAACGGTTGCGGAAACTCTTCAATGCATATATTGAAACACTGAACCTCAACCATAACTTTGGATCTTTCCTGTGACTTTAATTAAAAATATCAACATGATTTTTTTTTTTTTTTTAGAAAACATAGAAATTCAGTTTCTGCAACTTCCTAGCTTGGGCCACAAAGAGCGCCATTATCAGTCACTTCCCATTGGCCATGTGTTTTAGGCATTGTCTGATTTCGCCTTTAGGCTCTTAAGAGACTCAGACTGTGCACATTTATGGGCAGAGCTAGGAATTTGGCCCAATCTGCCTGACTTCAAACTTACTTAGACTCTGCACCTCAATAGCCTCTAGTGTCAAACAGGCTTAGTCAAGGCAAATGGTCCCAGGGTGTTCTGTGTACAAGGCTTAGAGAGTGGAGTGCTCACAGTGGAGGAAGAGATGCTAGCTCCCAGAGGTCTGTCACACTGAAATGCGATGTGGATCCCTGAGCATCCTCAGTTGTGGTAGCTTGGCATGGGTTTTCATGTCTATTTCCCACAGGGAAACATTAAGATCCGTAAAGGGAGAAAGGATTGTGTTGAGTTCTAAAATCTGCCCAATTCCTGAACTAAACTAACACATTAGCTGCCCTGTGGCCGTGGATCAGTCCTGTGCTAGGCACTGTAACACGGGTGGCTAGTATGGTCACTACCTTTAGGTGTGTGCCAATTAGGCAAAGGCTGGTGCCTTCATTTACCAGCGCCACCCATTCATTAACTCACCCATGAATCCATCTGTCCACCCATCTATCCATCTATCTACCCACCCACATTTGTTTGTCTATCTATCTATCATCTATCTATCATCTATCTATCTATCTATCTATCTATCTATCTATCTATCTATCTATCATCTATCATCTATCTATCTATCAATCATCTATCTATCATCTATCTATCATCTATCTATCTATCATCTATCTATCTATCAATCAATCATCTATCTATCTATCATCTATCTATCAATCAATCATCTATCTATCTATCTATCATCTATCTATCTATCTATCTATCTATCTATCAATCATCTATCTATCTATCTATCATGTATCTATCAATCATCTATCTATCTATCTATCTATCTACCTATCATCTATCTATCTATCTATCATCTATCTATCATCTATCTATCTATCTATCTATCTATCTATCTATCTATCTACCCTTCTACCCACCTACCTTCATATCCACTATGAATTCAG